>NC_088421.1:35898347-35950847 GCF_034236695.1 Oncorhynchus nerka
TGGTGGAGGGATGGAGGAGGGGAGTGATGGAGGGATGGAGGAGGGGAGTGATGGAGGGGAGTGATGGAGGGATGGAGGAGGGGAGTGATGGAGGGATGGAGGAGGGGAGTGGTGGAGGGATGGAGGAGGGGAGTGGTGGAGGGATGGAGGAGGGGAGTGATGGAGGGATGGAGGAGGGGAGTGGTGGAGGGATGGAGGAGGGGAGTGGTGGAAGGATGGAGGAGGGGAGTGATGGAGGGATGGAGGAGCGGAGTGGTGGAGGGATGGAGGAGGGGAGTGATGGAGGGATGGAGGAGTGTAGTGATGGAGGGATGGAGGAGGGGAGTGGTGGAGGGATGGAGGAGGGGAGTGGTGGAGGGATGGAGGAGGGGAGTGATGGAGGGATGGAGGAGGGGAGTGGTGGAGGGATGGAGGAGGGGAGTGATGGAGGGATGGAGGAGGGGAGTGGTGGAGGGATGGAGGAGGGGAGTGGTGGAGGGATGGAGGAGGGGAGTGATGGAGGGATGGAGGAGGGGAGTGGTGGAGGGATGGAGGAGGGGAGTGGTGGAGGGATGGAGGAGGGGAGTGGTGGAGGGATGGAGAAGGGGAGTGGTGGAGGGATGGAGGAGGGGAGTGGTGGAGGGATGGAGGAGGGGAGTGGTGGAGGGATGGAGGAGGGGAGTGGTGGAGGGATGGAGGAGGGGAGTGGTGGAGGGATGGAGAAGGGGAGTGGTGGAGGGATGGAGGAGGGGAGTGGAAGGACCATCATAGGGGTAGGGCCTCTGCCTAAAAAAAATGTAAAAGTAAGAAAGAAGAACGTGATCTGTTTAAATACAGGACCATACAGGTTTCTTCTCTTTGATTTGGCGTCTTTGAGGTAGCTAAGTGCCATGGGGGCGCTGATGTCAGCTGCAGCGTATTGATTATTTGCAGATGGGGACAAAGGCCTGGATAACAAAGTAGGTTTTCCTCAACAGAATAGACTAAATGGGACAGGGACTGCCCAGCAAAGAGTGATCGTTCCTACAACATTAGGTACTGTTCCAATGGAACCCAATATGGTTTACAGCTAACGTTACCATTGCAACATCCCATAAATGTTTTTTTAATATACAGTAGATTTATAGAAATATCACTGGAGAACAGAGAACAGAAGCTGTAGACAGAAACATTTTCTGTGGGAAATGTGTGTCCTGTGGAATCTTGTGGTTGGCACAGGTTGCCACCTGTTACATAGGAAGGAGATGTCTGAAACAACAAGGAGCTCTAGAATGCAAACTATAATAGGAAAAGTTCATTTCAAACCAACTGGTCAGCATTCTGGATCTGGGCTGAGAGACTAGCTGATGGACGGAAGCCAGGCGGCTTCACACGGGAGGAGAGGGAGAAATGAAGGAGAGGACAGAAGGAGATGGAGTGAGACAGGAAATAAAGGGTGGTGGGGGAGAGGGTACAGGGGGTTGGAAGTGATATCTCTGAAATTGGGGGTTCACCGGACGGTGATGGACGAGGGACACTGAGTGATGGAGAGATGATGAAGAGAATTGATGGAGAGATTGGGGGGAGGAGTGATGGAGAGGGTGAGCTGGTTGTGCCTGACAGGTACCACCCCCCACCCCCCAAAAATCTACATTGTCCACGTTACTTCCCCCATAACCAAAGAGAGAGACAGAAAGGGAGACACGGTATTGGTGGAAAGAAGAAAGAAAAATGCAGGAGGTCACAGTGTGAAGGATGCCCGTGAAATCCTGTCTGTTTCTTGACCTCAGTGTTTCATTGACAGACCCAGAAAAGAGACGGAGAGGGAGAGAAACCCCTCAGATCAGCATAATGACTGGGGAGGATGACACCAGACTGGTAGGCTGGATTAATGATTCAAGGGGAATCAAGGAGATGGGAAGAGAAGGGGATTCCACAAGTGATTTGTCATGTTCCCTCTGCTGTAACCCCCTGGCCCCGGCATGCCCCTCCAAGCCCCCGATACCCTCCCCAGCAGCAGGCCCAGAGCTTCCATCTCCAGAGCAGTGTGACTCACTTTGTTCCGACATCATCATCCTTTATGCTGAGGGAAGCAGGTCCATTGACAGGTCCACTGACAGGTCCACTGACAGGTCCACTGACAGGTCCATTGAATAAGAGATGGATAGAACACTTTGTCTTCTGAAGGAGGAGGAGAAAGAAGTGAACTGATAGGATGATGAGGAGGATATAGAAAAGAGACTGAATTGCAGAGGATGTTATGGAGCAGAGGATGTCATGGAGCAGAGGATGTCATAGAGCAGAGGATGTTATGGAGCAGATGATGTCATGGAGCAGAGGATGTCATGGAGCAGAGGATGTCATGGAGCAGAGGATGTTATGGAGCAGAGGATGTTATGGAGCAGATGATGTCATGGAGCAGAGGATGTCATGGAGCAGAGGATGTTATGGAGCAGAGGATGTCATGGAGCAGAGGATGTCATGGAGCAGAGGATGTCATGGAGCAGAGGATGTCATGGAGCAGAGGATGTTATGGAGCAGAGGATGTCATGGAGCAGAGGATGTCATGGAGCAGATGATGTCATGGAGCAGAGGATGTCATAGAGCAGAGGATGTTATGGAGCAGAGGATGTCATGGAGCAGAGGATGTTATGGAGCAGAGGATGTCATGGAGCAGAGGATGTCATGGAGCAGAGGATGTCATGGAGCAGAGGATGTCATGGAGCAGAGGATGTTATGGAGCAGAGGATGTCATGGAGCAGAGGATGTCATGGAGCAGAGGATGTCATGGAGCAGAGGATGTTATGGAGCAGAGGATGTCATGGAGCAGAGGATGTCATGGAGCAGAGGATGTCATGGAGCAGAGGATGTTATGGAGCAGAGGATGTCATGGAGCAGAGGATGTCATGGAGCAGATGATGTCATGGAGCAAAGGAAATGAAGCAGAGGATGTCATGGAGCAGAGGATGTTATGGAGCAGAGGATGTCATGGAGCAGAGGATGTCATGGAGCAGATGATGTCATGGAGCAGAGGAAATGAAGCAGAGGATGTTATGGAGCAGAGGATGTTATGAAGCAGAGGATGTCATGGAGCAGAGGATGTCATGGAGCAGAGGATGTTATGGAGCAGAGGATGTCATAGAGCAGAGGATGTCATAGAGCAGAGGATGTCATGGAGCAGAGGATGTCATGGAGCAGAGGATGTTATGGAGCAGAGGATGTCATAGAGCAGAGGATGTCATGGAGCAGATGATGTCATGGAGCAGAGGATGTCATAGAGCAGAGGATGTTATGGAGCAGAGGATGTCATGGAGCAGAGGATGTCATGGAGCAGAGGATGTCATGGAGCAGAGGATGTTATGGAGCAGATGATGTCATGGAGCAGAGGATGTCATGGAGCAGAGGATGTCATGGAGCAGAGGATGTCATGGAGCAGAGGATGTCATGGAGCAGAGGATGTTATGGAGCAGAGGATGTTATGGAGCAGAGGATGTCATGGAGCAGAGGATGTCATGGAGCAGCGGAAATGAAGCAGAGGATGTCATGGAGCAGATGATGTCATGGAGCAGAGGATGTCATAGAGCAGAGGATGTCATAGAGCAAGACCATTTCGAGGACAGCTTTTTTCCATCTACGTAACATTGCAAAAATCAGAAACTTTCTGTCCAAAACTGATGCAGAAAAATTAATCCATGCTTTTGTCACTTCTAGGTTAGACTACTGCAATGCTCTACTTTCCGGCTACCCGGATAAAGCACTAAATAAACTTCAGTTAGTGCTAAATACGGCTGCTAGAATCCTGACTAGAACCAAAAAATTTGATCATATTACTCCAGTGCTAGCCTCTCTACACTGGCTTCCTGTCAAAGCAAGGGCTGATTTCAAGGTTTTACTGCTAACCTACAAAGCATTACATGGGCTTGCTCCTACCTATCTCTCTGATTTGGTCCTGCCGTACATACCTACACGTACGCTACGGTCACAAGACGTAGGCCTCCTAATTGTCCCTAGAATTTCTAAGCAAACAGCTGGAGGCAGGGCTTTCTCCTATAGAGCTCCATTTTTATGGAACGGTCTGCCTACCCATGTCAGAGACGCAAACTCGGTCTCAACCTTTAAGTCTTTACTGAAGACTCATCTCTTCAGTGGGTCATATGATTGAGTGTAGTCTGGCCCAGGAGTGGGAAGGTGAACGGAAAGGCTCTGGAGCAACGAACCGCCCTTGAAGTCTCTGCCTGGCCGGTTCCCCTCTTTCCACCGGGATTCTCTGCCTCTAACCCTATTACGGGGGCTGAGTCACTGGCTTACTGGGGCTCTCTCATGCCGTCCCTGGAGGGGGTGCGTCACCTGAGTGGGTTGATTCACTGTTGTGGTCATCCTGTCTGGGTTGGCGCCCCCCCCCTTGGGTTGTGCCGTGGAGGAGATCTTTGTGGGCTATACTCAGCCTTGTCTCAGGATGGTAAGTTGGTGGTTGAAGATATCCCTCTAGTGGTGTGGGGGCTGTGCTTTGGCAAAGTGGGTGGGGTTATATCCTTCCTGTTTGGCCCTGTCCGGGGGTGTCCTCGGATGGGGCCACAGTGTCTCCTGACCCCTCCTGTCTCAGCCTCCAGTATTTATGCTGCAGTAGTTTATGTGTCGGGGGGCTAGGGTCAGTTTGTTATATCTGGAGTACTTCTCCTGTCCTATTTGCTGTCCTGTGTGAATCTAAGTGTGCGTTCTCTAATTTTCTGCTTCTCTCTTTCTTTCTCTCTCTCGGAGAACCTGAGCCCTAGGACCATGCCCCAGGACTACCTGACATGATGACTCCTTGCTGTCCCCAGTCCACCTGGCCATGCTGCTGCTCCAGTTTCAACTGTTCTGCCTTACTATTATTCGACCATGCTGGTCATTTATGAACATTTGAACATCTTGGCCATGTTCTGTTATAATCTCCACCCGGCACAGCCAGAAGAGGACTGGCCACCCCACATATGCTCTCTCTAATTCTCTCTTTCTTTCTCTCTCTCGGAGGACCTGAGCCCTAGGACCGTGCCCCAGGACTACCTGACATGATGACTCCTTGCTGTCCCCAGTCCACCTGACTGTGCTGCTGCTCCAGTTTCAACTGTTCTGCCTTATTATTATTCGACCATGCTGGTCATTTATGAACATTTGAACATCTTGGCCATGTTCTGTTATAATCTCCACCCGGCACAGCCAGAAGAGGATTGGCCACCCCACATAGCCTGGTTCCTCTCTAGGTTTCTTCCTAGGTTTTGGCCTTTCTAGGGAGTTTTTCCTAGCCACCGTGCTTCTACACCTGCATTGCTTGCTGTTTGGGGTTTTAGGCTGGGTTTCTGTACAGCACTTTGAGATATCAGCTGATGTACGAAGGGCTATATAAATACATTTGATTTGATTTGATTTGAGCAGAGGATGTCATGGAGCAGAGGATGTCATGGAGCAGAGGATGTCATGGAGCAGAGGATGTCATGGAGCAGAGGATGTTATGGAGCAGAGGATGTCATGGAGCAGAGGATGTCATGGAGCAGATGATGTCATGGAGCAGAGGAAATGAAGCAGAGGATGTCATGGAGCAGAGGATGTTATGGAGCAGAGGATGTCATGGAGCAGAGGATGTCATGGAGCAGATGATGTCATGGAGCAGAGGAAATGAAGCAGAGGATGTTATGGAGCAGAGGATGTTATGAAACAGAGGATGTCATGGAGCAGAGGATGTCATGGAGCAGAGGATGTTATGGAGCAGAGGATGTCATAGAGCAGAGGATGTCATGGAGCAGAGGATGTCATGGAGCAGAGGATGTTATGGAGCAGAGGATGTCATAGATCAGAGGATGTCATGGAGCAGATGATGTCATGGAGCAGAGGATGTCATAGAGCAGAGGATGTTATGGAGCAGAGGATGTCATGGAGCAGAGGATGTTATGGAGCAGAGGATGTCATGGAGCAGAGGATGTCATGGAGCAGAGGATGTCATGGAGCAGAGGATGTCATGGAGCAGAGGATGTCATGGAGCAGAGGATGTCATGGAGCAAAGGATGTCATGGAGCAGATGATGTCATGGAGCAGAGGATGTCATGGATCAGAGGATGTTATGGAGCAGAGGATGTCATGGAGCAGAGGATGTCATAGAGCAGAGGATGTCATGGAGCAGAGGATGTCATGGAGCAGAGGATGTCATGGAGCAGAGGATGTTATGGAGCAGAGGATGTTATGGAGCAGAGGATGTCATGGAGCAGAGGATGTCATGGAGCAGAGGATGTTATGGAGCAGAGGATGTCATGGAGCAGAGGATGTCATGGAGCAGAGGATGTCATGGAGCAGAGGATGTTATGGAGCAGAGGATGTCATGGAGCAGATGATGTCATGGAGCAGAGGAAATGAAGCAGAGGATGTCATGGAGCAGAGGATGTCATGGAGCAGATGATGTCATGGAGCAGAGAATGTTATGGAGCAGAGGATGTCATGGAGCAGAGGATGTCATGGAGCAGATGATGTCATGGATCAGAGGATGTCATGGAGCAGAGGATGTCATGGAGCAGAGGATGTCATGGAGCAGAGGATGTCATGGAGAGGATGTCATGGAGCAGAGGATGTCATGGAGCAGAGGATGTCATGGAGCAGAGGATGTCATGGAGCAGAGGATGTCATGGAGCAGAGGATGTCATGGAGCAGAGGATGTCATGGAGCAGAGGATGTCATGGAGCAGAGGATGTCATGGAGCAGAGGATGTCATGGAGCAGATGATGTCATGGAGCAGAGGATGTCATGGAGCAGAGGATGTCATGGAGCAGAGGATGTCATGGAGCAGATGATGTCATGGAGCAGAGGATGTCATGGAGCAGAGGATGTCATGGAGCAGGATGTCATGGAGCAGAGGATGTCATGGAGCAAAGGATGTCATGGAGCAGATGATGTCATGGAGCAGAGGATGTCATGGATCAGAGGATGTTATGGAGCAGAGGATGTCATGGAGCAGAGGATGTCATAGAGCAGAGGATGTCATGGAGCAGAGGATGTCATGGAGCAGAGGATGTCATGGAGCAGAGGATGTTATGGAGCAGAGGATGTTATGGAGCAGAGGATGTCATGGAGCAGAGGATGTCATGGAGCAGAGGATGTTATGGAGCAGAGGATGTCATGGAGCAGAGGATGTCATGGAGCAGAGGATGTCATGGAGCAGAGGATGTCATGGAGCAGAGGATGTCATGGAGCAGAGGATGTTATGGAGCAGAGGATGTCATGGAGCAGAGGAAATGAAGCAGATCAAGATAGAGAGAAACCAGATCCAAGAACATAATAGAAACTAAACAAATAGATATTCATAGAAAGATGGATGAGGCTAGAATAGACTAGACTAGAATAGACTAGACTAGAATAGAATAGAAAACAATATAATTTGAATATAACAAAATAGAACAGAATAAAATAAAATAGTATAGAATTTATTACATTTGCTGTTGCCTATAGACTGTCATGTACAGTGAGACAGGCCAGCACTATAGACTGCAGTGTACAGTGAGACAGGTCAGCCCTATAGACTGCCGTGTACAGTGAGACAGGTCAGCCATATAGACTGCCATGTATAGTGAGACAGGTCAGCCTTATAGACTGACATGTACAGTAAGACAGGTCAGCCCTATAGACTGCCGTGTACAGTGAGACAGACCAGCTCTATAGACGGCCATGTACAGTGAGACAGGCCAGCCCTAGACTGTCATGTAAAGTAAGACAGGATAGCCGTATAAACTGACATGTACAGTAAGACAAGCCAGCCCCATAGACTTTCATGTACAGTAAGACCGGTCAGCCCTATAGACTGACTGGTACAGTAAGACAGGCCAGCCCAATAGACTGACATGTACAGTAAGACAAAACAGCCCTATAGACTGACCTGTACAGTGAGACAGACCAGCTCTATAGACGGCCATGTACAGTGAGACAGGCCAGCCCTAGACTGTCATGTAAAGTAAGACAGGATAGCCGTATAAACTGACATGTACAGTAAGACAAGCCAGCCCCATAGACTTTCATGTACAGTAAGACCGGTCAGCCCTATAGACTGACTGGTACAGTAAGACAGGCCAGCCCAATAGACTGACCTGTACAGTAAGACAAAACAGTCCTATAGACTGACATCTGACATGTATAGTAACACAGGCCAGCCCTATAGACTGACATGTACAGTAAGACAGGCCAGCCGTAGAGACTGTCGTGGACAGTGAGACAGGTCAGCCCTATAGACTGACTGGTACAGTAAGACAAAACAGCCCTATAGACTGACCTGTACAGTAAGACAAAACAGCCCTATAGACTGACCTGTACAGTGAGACAAAACAGCCCTATAGACTGACCTGTACAGTAAGACAAAACAGCCCTATAGACTGACCTGTACAGTAAGACAAAACAGCCCTATAGACTGACATCTGACATGTATAGTTACACAGGCCAGCCCTATAGACTGACATGTACAGTAAGACAGGCCAGCCCTATAGACTGACATGTATAATAAGACAGGCCAGCACTGTAGCCTGCCTTGTACAGTAAGACAGGTCAGCCCTAGAGACGGCTGTGTACAGTAAGATAAAACAGCCCTATAGACTGACCTGTACAGTAAGACAGAATGGCCCTATAGACTGACATCTGACATGTATAGTAACACAGGCCAGCCCTATAGACTGACATGTACAGTAACACAGGCCAGCCCTATAGACAGCCATGTACAGTAAGACAGGCCAGCCGTATAGACTGACATGTACAGTAAGACAGGACAGCCGTATAAACTGCATGTAGAGTAAGACAGGCCAGCCCTATAGACTGTCATGTACAGTGAGACAGGCCAGCCCTGTAGACTGCCATGTACACTAAGAGGGGCCAGCCCTAGACTGTCATGTACAGTAAGACAGGACAGCCGTATAAACTGCATGTAGAGTAAGACAGGCCAGCCCTATAGACGGCCATGTACAGTAAGACAGGCCAGCCCTGTAGACTGCCATGTACACTAAGAGGGGCCAGCCCTAGACTGTCATGTACAGTAAGACAGGCCAGCCCTGTAGACTGCCATATACACTAACAGGGGCCAGCCCTAGACTGTCATGTACAGTAAGACAGACCAGCCCTATAGACTGCCATGTACAGTAAGACAGACCAGCCCTATAGACTGCCATGTACAGTAAGATAAAAACAGCCCTATAGACCGCAATGTACAGTAAGACAGGCCAGCCCTAGACTGTCATGTACAGTGAGACAGGATAGCCGTATAAACTGCCATGTACAGAAAGACAGGACAGCCTTATAAACTGCCAAGTACAGTAAGACGGGCCAGCTCTGTAGACTGGCATGTACAGTAAGACGGGCCATCACCTAGACTGACATGTACAGTAAGACAGGACAGCCTTATAAACTGCCAAGTACAGTAAGACGGGCCAGCTCTGTAGACTGGCATGTACAGTAAGACAGGACAGCCTTATAAACTGCCATGTACAGTAAGACGGGCCAGCTCTGTAGACTGCCATGTACAGTAAGACGGGCCAGCTCTGTAGACTGGCATGTACGGTAAGACAGAATAGCCCTATAGACTGACCTGTACAGTAAGCCCTATAGACCAGCGGTTCATGGAACAGAACAGAAAACAACAACTTTTTAAGGAACAGAAACAGAACCTAGAACGAAAGTGATCCATACTGTTCTGGAAGAGAACCATTATTTAAACAGCATGGGAACCGTTTAATAACATTATTTTACGTTCCAGGCATTTTTTTATGGTCTCACAAAAAAACGCAACAAAGTACCGATGCAAAGCCCTCACTCTAACACTCAGAAAGCTAGAGAAGAATGGATTAACTTTTTCAATGCTAGGTAAGGGTACTGTAAACATAGTTATCACATTTAATGTTGGATTTATTAACTACAAAAAGGTAAGATGTGTTTTTGATTCTGGTGCCGCTCTGCACACACAAGCTTATTAGCTAGCTAGCTCAAATTACCATAAAAGCTCCTCCTTAGAAGCCACTCCTCCTGTGCAACAAATTCTGATAATGGATGTCATTTTTTAAATTTTACTATGCAAGTCAGTTAAGAACAAATTCTTATTTACAATAACCACCTACCCCGAACAACGCTGGGCCAATTGTGCACTGCCCTATGGAACTTCCAATCACAGCTGGATCTGATACAGCCTGGATTTGAACCAGGGACTGTAGTGATGCCTTATTGTATTGAGATGCAGTGACCACTGCGCCACTCAGGAGCCCAGAGTGTTACATGCATAACAAGATGCCCAGTGCTTCAAGTCTCCTCCTCAACCCTCTCTCAATCTCTCGCCACCTGTAGAATTTCAGTCTCATCTTGCGCCATAGGCTACACTTGTCTGTCCATCACTCATGTAAAAAACTAACTTGCCTGCTGTATCCACACTGACTGGTAATACAATGAGCTAAATTGAGAAAACTGTTGATTTCACAGGTTAAAACAAGAACAGAGATGAATGATATAAACAGTGAATTTCTTTGGGTTACAACCTGTTCAGAAATTATTATTTTTCTTCAGTGGAACGGAACGCAAAAAATTGTGGTTCTGTTCAGAACTAAACGATTGGAGAATTGTTTTGAGTTCCAACCCCTGTTGTAGACTGTCATGTACAGTGAGACAGAAACAGCAAAGCCTTCCACCATGTAACTACAGAGACAGCATTCCCCTGGGGCAGACTGTAGCATGAAAGGGAGAGATCACCCAATCTCAGCTGGACCCCCCGGTCCACCAATGAGAAAGCCAGGAACCTTGTAACCGAGGCCGAGGGGCACGGTTAGGTGTCAGGGGTCAGAGGTTGGAGGGGAGAAGAAGTGACAGAAAGGAGAGATTGATGCCTGCTGACAAAACATGAGCTCACTGGGTCTGTAGCTCTATCCCTGGGGTAGGGGGGAATCTGATGCACCCCTCCCCAACACCCCCAACGTACCACGGCACCCCTCAACCCGCCCCCTGTTCTGTCCTGTCCCATACTGTAAAGGGGCAAAATGGTCTCAGTAAAAGGAGAGCTCTGACATATGCAGTATAACGTTACATGCAGAACCAAATTCCTTCAGAGGGGTCACCCAATGTGTGTGTGTGTGTTGACGGGTTGCAGGGGGGGCTAGAGGGGTTGGAGTGTGGTGGTGGTGGTGGTGGTGGTGGTGGTGGTGGGGGGGGATTTGGGGGTATATGGTTGAACTGTCACAGATCGAGTTACATGGGGGACCAATCCCTGAAACGAAAACACTGTTAAATCTCACAAACGGATTTTCAAAGATATTGTTACATGCAGCCAACAGGCCTCCAAGAGAAAAAAAAGGAAAATGGTCAAAAAGGAGGCAGACAGGTTCTTTTTGTTGTTTATTTTCACTTTCACTCACCACCATTTCATCCTAGACCAGAGTGAACCAGAAGAACAGAACATGTAACCCAGACCAGGCTCCCTCCTCCTCCCTCCTCCTCCCTCCTCCCTCCTCCTCCTCCCTTCTCCTCCTCCCTCGTTCCTCTTCTCCACCACTCCTCTCTAGTTACATGAAGTCATCTGGAGTCTCTAACGCAGCCCAGACTGATAGAATGTGAGACGCTCGCAAATGTATTTGGAAATACAGTAAAGACTATGATGAGATGAAACGTGTCATAATCTGTCTGAATCAGAGAAGCTGCCATGACAATATAGTGCTTCTGTTTGGTCTCTCCTGGCTTCACCCTGGCTCATCACGCATCACGATGTCCAGAGGCAGGTGTGTGTGTGTGTGTGTGTGTGTGTGTGTGTGTGTGTGTGTGTGTGTGTGTGTGTGTGTGTGTGTGTGTGTGTGTGTGTGTGTGTGTGTGTGTGTGTGTGTGTGTGTGTGTGAGAGATGGAATAGCATGGAAGCCCGTGAGGAGACTACAGGTCTGGCTATTCAGTCATAAACCCAAAGGACCAGCCAGTCTCTGGAAGACAATGGCATCCTGGCTAAATGTAGGGCTAAGTGAATGGCTACTGTATATTCCTAGACATGGAGAAATAGTTAATGTTTATGTACATATACTGTCAGGTATATACGCTAACTCTATGGCTGTATCCAACCCTTCTCCCAACTGGAGCATTTATAGTGTCTTGCGAAAGTATTCACCCCCTTAGCATTCTTCTAAAAAAATGTAATTTTTGTTCTGTTTGTATCATTTGGATTTAAACAACATACCTACCACTTCAAAGATGCAAAATATTTTTTATTGTGAAACAAACCAGAAATTAGACAAAAAAATAAACTTGAGCTTGCATAACTATTCACCCCCCCAAAGTCAATACTTTGTAGAGCCACATTTTGCAGCAATTACAGCTGCAAGCCTCTTGGGGTATGTCTCTTATAAGCATGGCACATTTAACCACTGGGGTTGTTGCCCATTCTTCAAGGCAAAACTGCTCCAGCTCCTTCAAGTTGGATGGGTTCCGCTGGTATACAACAATCTTTAAGTCATACCACAGATTCTCAATTGGATTGAGGTCTGGGCTTTGACTTGGCCATTCCAAGACATTTAAATGTTTCCCTTAAACCACTCGAGTGTTGCTTTAGCAGTATGCTTAGGGTCATTGTACTGCTGGAAGGTGAACCTCCGTCTCAGTCTCAAATCTGTGGAAGACTGAAACAGGTTTTCCTCAAGAATGTCCCTGTATTTAGCGCCATCCATCATTCCTTCAATTCTGACCAGTTTCCCAGTCCTTGCCGATGGAAAAACATCCCCACAGCATGATGCTGCCACCACCATGCTTCATAGTGTTAGTGTTCTCGGGGTGGTAAGAGGTGTTGGGTTTGCACCAGACATAGCGTCCTCCTTGATGGCCAAAAATCTACATTTTAGTCTCATCTGACCAGAGTACCTTCTTCCATATGTTTGGGGAGTCTCCCACATACCGTTTGGCAAACATCAAACGTGTTGGCTTATTTTCTGCTTTAAGCAATGGCTTTTTTCTGGCCACTCTTCCGTAAAACCCAGCTCTGTGTACAGCTTAAAGTGGTCCTATGGACAGATACTCCAATCTCCTCTGTGGATCTTTGCAGCTCCTTCAGTGTTATCTTTGATCTCTTTGTTGCCTCTCTGATTAATGCCCTCCTTGCCTGGTCCGTGAGTTTTGGTGGGCGGCCCTCTCTTGGCAGGTTTGTTGTGGTGCCATATTCTTTATATTTTTTAATAATGGATTTAATGGTGCTCCGTGGGATGGTCAATGTTTTTATTTTATTTTTTATAACCCAACCCATCTGTACTTCTCCACAACTTTGTCCCTGACCTGTTTGAAGAGCTCCTTCGTCTTCATGGTGCCGCTTGCTTGGTGGTGCCCCTTGCTTAAGGGTGTTGTAGACTCTGGGGCCTTTCAGAACTGGTGTGTATATACTGAGATCATGTGACAGATCATGTGACACTTAGATTATACACAGGTAGACTATATTTAACTAAATATGTGACTTCTGAAGGTAATTGTTTGCACCAGATCATATTTAGGGGCTTCATAGCAAAGGGGGTGAATACATATGCACGCACCACTTTTCAGTTTTATATTTTTTAAATTTCACTTTACCAATTTGGACTATGTTGTGTATGTCCATTACATGAAATCCAAATAAAAATACATTTAACTTACAGGTTGTAATGCAACAAAATAGGAAAAACGCCCCACATGACTGGAGGACATCCAATTTTTGAACAAAGCAGAAAGTTCCTTCACCTTTTTCTTTTAACATAGGTAATACCGACTGACCTTCCCCTTTTCTCTGTCACCTAGTTGACTTGTCAGGAGATGTGAGAAGCTGAAGCATTTCCTCACATAACTAACTTCTTTGAATAAATCCCATTTTTAAACAAAAGATTTTAAGATGACCCTCACTCCATGCCTCTCACAGGTTTATTGGAAACCCGAGGAGAACACAGGAGAACAGAGGGAAAAGACCTAACCATTTCCATCATAACTGTTTTGAACAAACAAAATAAAAGGTTCTAGACCTGAACCAGCCGACCTTCCTCCCACATGGCACTAGTTGCCTGATGTCTGAAGAGAGGTGAGTAGAGGTTAGACGCAACAAAACCACTTCCCTCATTACTTTTAAACCAAACAACTTTTTAATGCCTGAACTAGTTGACCTCCAGTCTCTCTCACTAGTTCACTGGAAGAGAGGAGAACAGAGGGCTGGTGGTGTTTGAAGCCTGGACTGCAGGTCATATTAACTTCCCCAGTCACTTCCCCGGTGTTTCCTCTGCTGATTGGGCCTGTTTATCACATTAGGATAGAGGTCAAGGATGGGGTCAAACCAAAGCCAGGCTAACCAACAGAGACACTCATAAACACTGTCCAGATCCTCTGATCTTGTCAGAAACATGTGAAAGTGTTAGGGTGGAATGTCATTGTAGTTAAGGAGGTTAGAAAGTGTATGTGGGATTTAAGAAAATTAATAGTAACTGGGATTCATGGTTGATCTTAAAATGTTGTTACCCTTTGTAGACACACAAACATACAGACACATTTACACGCACACACACAACCATCACCAATACAAACCTGCACTACCCCTCCCCCTTCCTCCCTTCCCCTCTTCCCATCCCTCCTCCCATCCCCTCTTCCTCTCCTCCCCTCATCCCCTCCTCCCATCCCCTCCCTTCCCCGCCTCCTGTGTAATTTGCAGTGTCAGCCCTCCCTCTCCTACCTTAGTCCCTCAGATCACTGTGACACTCACAGGAAGCTTTTATCTACCAGACAGGAGCCTAGTGTTAGTGTGGGCCTTTCACCGTGACCTGGGCCTTGCCTGGGCTCACCCTGTGGCAGAGGGGCAGCCCTCCCTGGGGCTGACAGGCCTGGGACCTCCCCTGGCTGGCCTAGTTGACCCTCTGGCTACTCTAATTGTATGTAATGCCAGGGATGTGGCCCCTCTGGCCCCCCGGGGCCTCACTGTGGAGAGGCCTCAGGCTACAGGCCAATTATATTCTGTGTTGTTGACACAGACAACCTGACAGTCTCCCCTCTCTCTCTTTGAACTCTCTCCCCCACACACCTCCTGCCCTCCCCTCTTTCTTTCTTTCTTTCTTTCTTTCTTTCTTTCTTTCTTTCTTTCTTTCTGTCTTTCTTTCTTTCTGTCTTTCTTTCTCCCACTCCCTTCTCTCTTCAGGGACCACCTAGGGTTTCACAGCCCTTATGCACTCAGGAGGATTGGGTGGTTTTTTCGTGCAGTGTTGGCAGGATTTTCTCTGTGTTGTTCACCCACACACACACATGCACACCCACATGCATGCATAAGCATGAGTGCACACACACACACACACACACACACACACACACACACACACACACACACACACACACACACACACACACACACACAGACTCTGCATACCAGTGTAAAAGGCCATTAGCATGGCTGCCTGAGGCAAGGCCAGGAAGGGAGGGTGTGAGAGGGTGTGAGAGGTCAAAGGGGAGCTGGGAATAACAGTGGTGTGTTAACCTCTCTCCAGCCCCAAATAGAATGTTTCTGGGATGATATGCATGCTTTAAGTGTTATTGTTGTCAGGTTGCCATAAGCTCTTTCCCTCCTCCTGTTCTCTCTACTCTGCCTCTCTCTCTCTCTCTCTCTCTCTCTAGCCTGGACACAGATTTGATGGTGCCGTCCATAGCCAAGTCCTATGATCATTATCAATGCCAAACAATGGCAACAACCATAGACATTGGCTGAACACAGCGCACACAGATCTGGGACCACCAGACACATTTTTCTCTTAGCCAAACATTGGTAATGAGAGTGGGGTGTGCAGGATTTTGCTCAAGCCCTACATAAATGCCAATCAGTCCACCAATCAGCTGATCATCAAAACCTTGATTAGATGAATCAAGTGTGTTAGTGCTGCGCTGGAACAAAAGCCTGAACAACATAGAGTTCTCCAGTACCAGGGTCGGTGTCCTCAGCTCTCTGTGCTTTATCTCTCTGTCCTGGTATTTGGTACAGGGCAGCTGTCTGCGATGTTTGGCGAGGTTCACTGTTTGTGAACTCACTGGCTGACTGGATCTCAGACTGTGCTTCCATGGAAGTCTTGATGTTGGAGCCAGATTTCCTACCAGAGCTCTGGGCCACGGAGAGGGAGACGGGGAGTTCTTGAGTTGTTCTGTTGATGAAGTGGGAAGGTGCTCTTACCTTTTTAGTATTTAATTAGGGCTGAATTCTAACATCAGACTTTCATGTCAGGATTAAACTTTGAGGCCAATGTATTGATTTCAATGAGAGATAGAGTTCATAGTAACCTTTGAGTGGTACACTGCATTGCTTAAGTTAGGATTTTTCCCCATGTCTGTCATTGTCCTCTGTGTCGCTAGTCTGTATTGGTCATCATTTGACATTTTATTGACATCACCAGTCATCATCAAATGTAAATTTCCTTCCTGTTTTCAGTGACTCTGAAGGAAGCTGTGAGGAGGCAGAGGTCAGATGTAGGTCAGTACATAATGAGGAGAAGGGAGACCAGCTAGCCTGTAGGCCTTGTCTTCTCCATGGAGACTGCATGGACCTGAGCCAGAGGAGTGGGGAGTAGACAATGACAACACTGTTAGGGATTACTGTATGCCAGCTGGGTTGTGATACGCTGTGTGTGTGTGTGTGTGTGTGTGTGTGTGTGTGTGTGTGTGTGTGTGTGTGTGTGTGTGTGTGTGTGTGTGTGTGTGTGTGTGTGTGTGTGTGTGTGGGAGTTATGATCTGTTCCTTTCTGCAAGCTGTCAGCTATCAAGTTGGATGGGAATGAGGGGGAATGCCGAACCACAGTGCCCAGAGGGTGTGTGTGCATGTACAGGTGTGTGCCTCCCTGTGTACATTCGTGCGTGCTTTCCTGATTGTGTGTGTGTGTGAGCATAAACACCCCTTCCAGTGCCCCGCCCAAACAACACCAGCAGTGTAATTGTGTGGGCTCTACCGCACCTCAGACACCATTCAGACACCATGCTCATCCTATCACCTCTCTGCTGTCAGGTCTAACAGTGGAGCTGTGCTGGTATTAGGAGCATGGAGACAAAGCAGCATCCATGTGTACTACCCACACAGAGAGATTCCACTGTGACCACGACCCGCTCCTGCCACACCATTACGACGGGATCCTAGAGTGTGTGTGTGTGTGTGTGTGTGTGTGTGTGTGTGTGTGTGTGTGTGTGTGTGTGTGTGCCTGCCTGCCTGCCTGCCTGCCTGCCTGCCTGCACACACGTTATCCCTCTGAGGAGTCGGGATGATTGCTCTTTGAATGCCCTATTTTCTCAGAACCATCCCTCTCCTCTCCAGCCCTTATGACAGCCATTGTTCTGCAGCCATACATGTCCCACCAGGTGTGTGATGTATAGACGACAGCTCCGTGATTTAACAAGACAGGTCTGGCTTTTAACGAGAGACGAGAACTTTAGAAACTTCAACAGCCGGGACGATATATAGAACCCTGGAGACTAACTGACCCAGAGGGGCCCTGTCTGTCTGCCTCTCTAGCCCAGCGACAGTGCCTCAGACTGGGGTGCGAGCCGCCAGGTGGCTTGGGGGCCTGTGGGTGTGACAAATGGGACACCTGAGCCAGACTGTAACACCGGCAGCGTGGTGGGTCCCCCCCTAATCAGCCAGTGGGATGCTCCAACTGCCTGACTTCCAGCGTCGGGTTTCGGATTCTGGGGGAAGAGACGAAGGTGGGAGACGTGACCCGAAGGGTGGGAGGGGAGGAGTGTTTATGTTCAACTGCACCAACACACAAACACTTTTAACTATAATGCATACTGTATGTATACACACAGAATCAGTTGACATTTGGACATACATGCAGATACATGCTCACATGATTACATGATCACAGTCCGTAGAATTGTACTTGGTGAATAAAGTGATTTTGATTCTGACACACACACACACACACACACACACACACACACACACACACACACACACACACACACACACACACACACACACACACACACACACACACACACACAAACAAACACACAAATGGAGGAATACACACCTGGGAGGCATACACACACACACCCTTCTATCCCCTTCACCTCACACCATAAACGCAACACTCATGAGCCCCATAACTGTATGTGTGTAGTTACTAGGGGGATAATCACAGACTCACTCCTAGAGCTGTAGTTACTAGGGGGACAATCACAGACTCACTCCTAGAGCTGTAGTTACTAGGGGGATAATCACAGACTCACTCCTAGAGCTGTAGTTACTAGGGGGACAATCACAGGCTCACTCCTAGAGCTGTAGTTACTAGGGGGATAATCACAGACTCACTCCTAGAGCTGTAGTTACTAGGGGGATAATCACAGACTCAGTCCTAGAGCTGTAGTTACTGGTGGGACAATCACAGACTCACTCCTAGAGCTGTAGTTACTGGTGGGACAATCACAGACTCAGTCCTAGAGCTGGATTATAGATCCTAGATCCTGACTAGTCCCAGACTAGTTTACAGACTGGGGCCTCCTGAGCAGATGGCCGACACAGGAATGTCCTGAAATCAGATCATATGATATGCTATGGGCTAGGGTTGGTGATGACCGTCCAATAAACAGAGAATATATGGAGAGGATGGAGAGGAAACACCAGCTGTTCAAGTCTTATGACACTCTGGACTCTGTTCAGAACCTTTGTGCGACCTCTTAAAACCCCCCCCTTCAATAACAGGTTGGAGGAAGTGCAGAATTACAGGATTATTAGTCACAACCTACACCACCAACGTCCCACATCAAACAAAACCAGGAAGTAAATTAAAGCCAGTGAATCAACACTTCCTCTGAATTTGTATTCGACAGATTTAATAAAGTCCAAGCTGGCCTATAGATCGTAGACTGCGGCTTTAAATCTGGCCTATAGATCGTAGACTGCGGCTTTAAATCTGGCCTATAGATCGTAGACTGCGGCTTTAAATCTGGCCTATAGATCGTAGACTGCGGCTTTAAATCTGGCCTATAGATCGTAGACTGCGGCTTTAAATCTGGCCTATAGATCGTAGACTGCGGCTTTAAATCTGGCCTATAGATCGTAGACTGCGGCTTTAAATCTGGCCTATAGATCGTAGACTGCGGCTTTAAATCTGGCCTATAGATCGTAGACTGCGGCTTTAAATCTGGCCTATAGATCGTAGACTGCGGCTTTAAATCTGGCCTATAGATCGTAGACTGCGGCTTTAAATCTGGCCTACAGATCGTAGACTGCGGCTTTAAATCTGGCCTATAGATCGTAGACTGCGGCTTTAAATCTGGCCTATAGATCGTAGACTGCGGCTTTAATACTGGCCTACACTGCAGTCTCTAAATGTGTCATCAACAGTTAAATGTGGGTCCGGAGGAGACGGGGTTCTGAATTATAGACGTTGCTTAGTGACATCGCTAGTCTGTTGACGTGGCAAATAGATCAGTTACAGTGATAATTGAGCATATAATACCTTTGCATATTTATTTATATTTCTCTCTCTCTCTCTCTTGCTCTCCCTCCCTCTTTGGTTATATTTATGGATCTCTGGAGATGCAGGGGGCCCGAGGACTGAAGCCTACCTGTGTGGACACACTGAGGCCCCCGACAGGGGTAGCCACCCCCGTCCCTCACCTCTGCTGACTATTCAACTTAGGGAGAGAGAGAGAGAGAGAGAGAGAGAGAGAAGAGAGAGAGAGAGAGAGAGAGAGAGAGAGAGAGAGAGAGAGAGAGAGAGAGAAAGAGACAGTGATTTCCGTAAACTGTGTCAACAGTGGCCTTCTTCTCAGTGCCAAAGCAAACTCTATTTGCACTTGTTTCTACCGTTAATCGCTCATCTAAACCAGCTTGGGGGTTAGAACTGGAGAGAGAAGGGGAGAGGGGGGAGGAGGGGGAGGTGGAAAGGTGAGGAGGCAATAAAGGGGAGAGCAGTGGTGGGACTGGGTTGGCCAAAATAAATGCATGAATGCTCTCTTTCACTGGCTGGCATCTTTGAAGTGAGCTAAAATTGCAGCGCTCTTGTCCAGTCGTTGGAGCCTGCGGTGGTCCAGGCCCTGGTTGTACGCAGTGATGTCTGGCTTGTTGGGGAAACGTTATAACTTTAAGCGAATCGGGTGCAGAAGCCTAACTATAACGTTGCAAAACCATTATGCATTAGTGAACCAGATACTGTAGCACAGAATGATCCAGGTATCAACCCCTGAACATACAGAAACACCATATATGGCTAACATCCGTAAGTATCAATGTAATTAAAACATTAGCAGAGTGACGGGACGAGTTTTACCCTGGTTAGAGGGTGACGGGAGGAGTTTTACCCTGGTTAGAGGGTGACGGGAGGAGTTTTACCCTGGTTAGAGGGTGACGGGAGGAGTTTTACCCTGGTTAGAGGGTGACGGGAGGAGTTTTACCCAGGTTAGAGGGTGACGGGAGGAGTTTTACCCTGGTTAGAGGGTGATGGGAGGAGTTTTACCCAGGTTAGTGGGTGACGGGATGAGTTTTCCCCTGGTTAGAGGGTGACGGGAGGAGGTTTACCCTGGTTAGAGGGTGACGGGAGGAGTTTTACCCAGGTTAGAAGGTGAAGGGAGGAGTTTTACCCTGGTTAGAGGGTGACGGGAGGAGTTTTACCCTGGTTAGAGGGTGACGGGAGGAGTTTTACCCTGGTTAGAGGGTGACGGGAGGAGTTTTACCCTGGTTAGAGGGTGACGGGAGGAGTTTTACCCTGGTTAGAGGGTGACGGGAGGAGTTTTACCCTGGTTAGAGGGTGACGGGAGGAGTTTTACCCAGGTTAGAGGGTGACGGGAGGAGTTTTACCCTGGTTAGAGGGTGACGGGAGGAGTTTTACCCTGGTTAGAGGGTGACGGGAGGAGTTTTACCCAGGTTAGAGGGTGACGGGAGGAGGTTTACCCTGGTTAGAGGGTGACGGGAGGAGAGAGAGAGAGAGAGAGAGAGAGAGAGAGAGAGAGAGAGAGAGAGAGACAGAGAGAGAGAGAGAGAGAGAGAGAGAGAGAGAGATACCCATTAGGTAACACTCTCAGGAACAGAACAGTACAACATGTGTGTACCCAACTGTGGTGCTGCTGATTTGGGGGGTGGAGGGAGGTTAGGGAGGTGGGGCGTGGAGGGAGGTTGAGGAGCTAGGGGGTGGAGGGAGGTTAGGGAGGTGGGGGTGGAGGGAGGTTGATGAGCTAGGGGGTGGAGGGAGGTTAGGGAGGTGGGGGTGGAGGGAGGTTTGGGAGGTGGAGAGAGATTTGGGAGGTGGAGGAAGGTTGGAGAGTGGAGGGAGGTTGTGGAGGGAGGTTGGGGAGATGGAGGGAGGTTTGGGAGGAGGAGGTTGGAGGGAGATTGGAAGGTGGAGGAAGGTTGGGGAGGTGGAGATTGGAAGGTGGAGGGTGGTTGGAGAGTGGAGAAAGGTTGGAGGGTGGAGGGAGTTTGAGGAGGTGGAGGTTGTAGGAAGGTTGGAGTGTGGGTGGGCGGGTGGGTGGGTGGGTGGAGGTTGGAGGTTGGAGGGTGGAGGGAGGTTTTGGATGTGTAAGTGGAGGTTGGAGGGAGGTTGGAAGGTGGAGGAGGTTGGAAGGTTGGAGGGTGGAGGGAGGTTGGGGAGGTGTAGGTTGGAGAGAGGTTGGAAGGTGGAGGAGGTTGGAAGGTGGAGGGAGGTTGGAGGGTGGAGGGAGGTTGGGGAGGTGGAGGTTGGAGAGAGGTTGGGGAAGTGGGGTGTGTGTGTCTGTGTGTGCATGCCTACGTGTGAACATGAGTGTGTTTGTAAGTAAGTGCAATCATGTACATGCATGTGTTTGAGTAGGTGCGGCAACATCAGAGCCAGACGTAGAAGCCAAAGCTGCGGCAGGGAGGAAGTGACAGAGTTACATGTTCAGTGTTTAATACACATCTCCTTGATGTTCTCTTTAGAAAAAAAACCCAGCCAACCTCAGGTTATTAAGGCTATGTCACAAACGGCACCCTATATAGTGCATTACTTTTGACCAGGGCCAATATAGCTCTGGTCAAAAGTAGGGTACTATGTAGGGAAAGGCATGTCATTTGGGAGGCATCTGAGTCCCAATTCTCTGAAGAATACAACACACAATGCACCTTTCAGTTTGGATTTTTTTACACAACTTCCCCCTCCTTGGGTAATAGCTCAGGCTGTGTTGTACTGTTAGTTGTGTTGCAGCAGCACTCTGTGAAAAGGGGAAAACCCCAACCCCCAAATCCCAAACCCGACATGGTGTTAGCTTCCACTGCACTTACTCTACCTACATGTCACTTTGAACTCGTTTTTCCCTCCTTTAAATGGAAAATAAAATGGAAGTGGGATCAGTGCATGGTGTTGCTGTAGCATGCACACACATGCGTAAGTACACACACACACCCTACATTGCTTGTTGGGGCAGAGTGCCCTGCCTGGCTCAAAGGGGCTTTCTTGTGTTTGATTTTCTGGTGATGAGGACCGACCACTGACAGCTCACCTTGTTTGATGAGGAGCTCTGTGAAAGCTGGTCCTCTGTAAGCAGGTATTTGATTTATTTGATGTATTTCAGGACCTGGGCATCTCTCCAAGGTACACATTCTTTCTCCCCAGGGACATAATGCCCTATCTCTGGTACAGTGGGGTCTGGTCTGGTCTCTCTTCTGGTCTGGGACAGTGGGGTCTGGTCTCTCTTCTGGCCTGGTACAGTGGGGTCTGGTCTGGTCTCTCTTCTGGTCTGGTACAGTGGGGTCTGGTCTCTCTTCTGGTCTGGTCTGGTCTCTCTTCTGGTCTGGTACAGTGGGGTCTGGTCTCTCTTCTGGTCTGGTACAGTGGGGTCTGGTCTGGTCTCTCTTCTGGTCTGGTACAGTGGGGTCTGGTCTCTCTTCTGGTCTGGTACAGTGGGGTCTGGTCTGGTCTCTCTTCTGGTCTGGTACAGTGGGGTCTGGTCTCTCTTCTGGTCTGGTACAGTGGGGTCTGGTCTGGTCTCTCTTCTGGTCTGGTACAGTGGGGTCTGTTCTCTCTTCTGGTCTGGTACAGTGGGGTCTGGTCTGGTCTCTCTTCTGGTCTGGTACAGTGGGGTCTGGTCTGGTCTCTCTTCTGGTCTGGTACAGTGGGGTCTGGTCTCTCTTCTGGTCTGGTACAGTGGGGTCTGGTCTGGTCTATCTTCTGGTCTGGTACAGTGGGGTCTGGTCTGGTCTCTCTTCTGGTCTGGTACAGTGGGGTCTGGTCTCTCTTCTGGTCTGGTACAGTGGGGTCTGGTCTGGTCTCTCTTCTGGTCTGGTCTCCCTTCTGGTCTGGTCTGGTCTCTCTTCTGGTCTGGTACAGTGGGGTCTGGTCTCTCTTCTGGTCTGGTACAGTGGGGTCTGGTCTGGTCTCTCTTCTGGTCTGGTACAGTGGGGTCTGGTCTCTCTTCTGGTCTGGTACAGTGGGGTCTGGTCTGGTCTATCTTCTGGTCTGGTACAGTGGGGTCTGGTCTGGTCTCTCTTCTGGTCTGGTCTCCCTTCTGGTCTGGTCTGGTCTCTCGTCTGGCCTGGTCTTGTATAGTCTGGACTGGTCTGGTCTGGTCTGGTCTGATCTGATCTGTTCTCTGGTCTGATCTGATCTGGTCTGGTCTCTAGTCTTGTGTCTGGTCTGTTCTCTGGTCTGGTCTCTGGTATCTGGTCTGCTATCTGGTCTGTCTCTGGTGTCTGGTCTGGTCTGTTCTCTGGTATCTGGTCTGGTCTCTGGTCTAGTCTGGTCTGGTGTCTGGTGTCTGGTCTGTTCTCTGGTATCTGGTCTGGTCTCTGGTCTCTGGTCTAGTCTGGTCTGGTGTCTGGTCTGTTCTCTGGTCTGGTCTTTTCTGTTCTCTGGTCTGGTCTGGTCTGGTCTCTCTGGTCTGGTCTGTTCGCTGGTCTCTGGTCTATGGTCTGGTCTCTGGTCTCTGGTCTCTGGTCTCTGGTCTGGTCGGTTCCCTGGTCTCTGGTCCATGGTCTCTGGTCTGGTGTCTGGTCTGGAATGGTCTGATCTTTGGTTCTATACCGTTCCTTCTCTTCTTTACCGTTACTTTCTCTTCTTTTACCGTTCGTTCTCTTCTTTATCGTTCCTTCTCTTCTTTATCGTTCCTTCTCTTCTTTATCGTTCCTTCTCTTCTTTATCATTCCTTCTCTTCTTTATCGTTCCTTCTCTTCTTTATCGTTCCTTCTCTTCTTTATCGTTCCTTCTCTTCTATACCATTCCTTCTCTTCTTTATCGTTCCTTCTCTTCTTTATCGTTCCTTCTCTTCTTTATCGTTCCTTCTCTTCTTTATCGTTCCTTCTCTTCTTTATCGTTCCTTCTCTTCTTTATCATTCCTTCTCTTCTTTATCGTTCCTTCTCTTCATTCCTTCTTCTTTATCGTTCCTTCTCTTCTTTATCGTTCCTTCTCTTCTTTATCGTTCCTTCTTCCTTCTCTTCTTTCTTTATCGTTCCTTCTCTTCTTTATCATTCCTTCTCTTCTTTATCGTTCCTTCTCTTCTTTATCGTTCCTTCTCTTCTTTATCGTTCCTTCTCTTCTTTATCATTCCTTCTCTTCTTTATCGTTCCTTCTCTTCTTTATCGTTCCTTCTCTTCTTTATCGTTCCTTCTCTTCTTTATCGTTCCTTCTCTTCTTTATCGTTCCTTCTCTTCTTTACCATTCTTCTTATCTTCTTTACCGGTCCTTCTCTTCTATACCATTCCTTCTCTTCTATACCATTATTTCTCTTCTATACCATTCCTTCTCTTCTTTACCGGTCCTTCTCTTCTATACCATTCCTTCTCTTCTATACCATTATTTCTCTTCTATACCATTCCTTCTCTTCTTTATCGTTCCTTCTCTTCTATACCGTTCCTTCTCTTCTTTATCGTTCCTTCTCTTCTTTATCATTCCTTCTCTTCTTTACCATTCCTTCTCTTCTTTATCGTTCCTTCTCTTCTTTACCATTCCTTCTCTTCTTTATCATTCCTTCTCTTCTTTACCATTCCTTCTCTTCTTTATCATTCCTTCTCTTCTTTATCGTTCCTTCTCTTCTTTATCATTCCTTCTCTTCTTTATCATTCCTTCTCTTCTTTATCGTTCCTTCTCTTCTTTATCGTTCCTTCTCTTCTTTATCATTCCTTCTCTTCTTTATCGTTCCTTCTCTTCTTTATCATTCCTTCTCTTCTTTATCGTTCCTTCTCTTCTTTATCGTTCCTTCTCTTCTATACCATTCCTTATCTTCTTTACCGGTCCTTCTCTTCTATACCATTCCTTCTCTTCTATACCATTATTTCTCTTCTATACCATTCCTTCTCTTCTTTACCGGTCCTTCTCTTCTATACCATTCCTTCTCTTCTCTACCATTCCTTCTCTTCTTTACCTGTCCTTCTCTTCTATACCGGTTCTTCTCTTCTTTACCATTCCTTCTCTTCTATACAATTCCTTCTCTTCTTTATCGTTCCTTCTCTTCTATACCATTCTTCTTTACCGGTCCTTCTCTTCTTTATTCCTTCCTTCTCATTATTTTCTTCTATCATTCCTTCTCTTCTTACCGGTCCTTCTCTTCTATACCATTCCTTCTCTTCTCTACCATTCCTTCTCTTCTTTACCTGTCCTTCTCTTCTATACCGGTTCTTCTCTTCTTTACCATTCCTTCTCTTCTATACAATTCCTTCTCTTCTTTACCGGTCCTTCTCTTCTATACAATTCCTTCTCTTCTATACCATTATTTCTCTCTTCTTCTCCATTATTCCTTCTCTTCTCTTATCGGTTCTTCTTCTACTGGTCCTTCTTCTCTACCGGTCCTTCTCTTCTTACCAGTCCTTCTCTTCTTCTCTTTTACCTTCCTTCTCTTCTCTACCGGTCCTTCTCTTCTTCCATTCGGTCCTTTCTTCTTCTCCTTCTCTTTCTTCTCTACCGGTCCTTCTCTTTCTTCTTCGGTTTCTCTTCTCTACCATTCCTTCTCTTTTCTTTTACCGGTCCTTCTCTTTCTACCGGTCCTTCCTTCTCTTCTTCTACCGGTCCTTCTCTTCTCTACCGGTCCTTCTCTTCTCTACCGGTCTTCCTTCTCTACTGGGTCCTTCATTCCTTCTCTTCGGTCCTTCTCTTCTCTATTCCTTCTCTTCTCTACCGGTTCTTCTCTTCTCTACCGGTCCTTCTCTTCTCTACCGGTCCTTCTCTTCTCTACCGGTCCTTCTCTTCTCTACCGGTCCTTCTCTTCTCTACCGGTCCTTCTCTTCTCTACCGGTCCTTCTCTTCTTCTACCGGTCCTTCTCTTCTACCGGTCCTTCTCTCTTCTCTTCGGTCCTTCTCTTCTCTACCGGTCCTTCTCTTTTCTTTCTACCGGTTCCTTCTCTTTACCGGTCCTTCTTCTTCTACCGGTCCTTCTCTTCTTCTACCGGTCCTTCTCTTCTCTACCGGTCCTTCTCTTTATCATTCCTTCTCTTCTCTACCGGTCCTTTCTTTCTTCTCTCGGTCCTTCTCTTTTCTCTACCGGTCCTTCTCTTCTCTACCGGTCTCTTCTCTTCTCTACCGGTCCTTCTCTTCTCTATCGTTCCTTCTCTTCTCTACCGGTCCATTCTTCTCTCTTTCTTCTCTTCTCTTCTCGGTCCTTCTCTTCTCTACCGGTCCTTCTCGGTCCGGTCTCTTCTCTTTCTACCGGTCCTTCTCTTTTCTTCTCTACCGGTCCTTTCTCTTCTCTACCGGTCCTTCTCTTTCTTCTCTACCGGTTCCTTCTCTTCTCTCCTTCTCTTCTTACCGGTCCTTCTCTTCTTTACCGGTCCTTCTCTTCTCTACCGGTCCTTCTTCTTTTTCTCGGTTCTTCTCTTCTCTACCGGTCCTTCTCTTCTCCGGTCCTTCTCTTCTTTACGGTCCGGTTCTTCTCTTCTCTACCGGTCTTCTCTTCTCTACCGGTCCTTTCTCTTCTCTACCGGTCCTTTCTTTTCTTCTCTACCGGTCCTTCTCTTCTCTTCTCTCTTCTTTTCTTCTCTACCGGTCCTTCTCTTCTCTACCGGTCCTTCTCTTTCTTCTCTACCGGTCCTTCTCTTCTCTACCGGTCCTTTCTTTTCTTCTCTCTTTCCTTCTCTTCTCGGTCCTTCTCTTTTTACCGGTCCTTCTCTTTTTCTTCTACCAGTCCTTCTCTTTTCTTCTCTACCGGTCCTTCTCTTCTTCTACCGGTCCTTTCTCTTCTCTACCGGTCCTTCTCTTTCTTCTCTACCGGTTCCTTCTCTTTTCTTCTCTACCGGTCTCTTCTCTTCTCTACCGGTCCTTCTCTTTTCTTTCTACCGGTCCTTCTCTTTTCTTCTCTACCGGTCCTTCTCTTCTTCTACTACCGGTCCTTCTCTTCTCTACCGGTCCTTTCTTTTCTTCTCCGGTCCTTCTCTTCTCTACCGGTCCTTCTCTTCTCTACCGGTCCTTTCTTTCTTCTCTACGGTCCTTCTCTTTTCTTCTCTACCGGTCCTTCTCTTTTCTTCTCTTCTCTTCTCTACCGGTCCTTCTCTTCTCTTCCTTCTCTTTTCTTTCTACCGGTCCTTCTCTTTTCTTCTCCGTCCTTTCTTTTCTTCTCTACCGGTCCTTCGGTTTTTTTCTTCTCTACGGTCCTCTCTTTTCTTCTCTACCGTCCTTCTCTTCTCTTTCTTCTTCTCTTCTCGGTCCTTCTCTTCTCTTCTCTACCGGGTCTCTTCTCTTCTCTACCGGTCCTTTCTTCTTTCTTCTCTACCGGTCCTTCTCTTTTCTTCTCTACCGGTCCTTCTCTTTTCTTCTCGGTCCTTCTCTTTCTTCTCTACCGGTCCTTCTCTTCTCTACCGGTCCTTTCTTTCTTCTCTACCGGTCCTTCTCTTTTCTTCTCTACCGGTCCTTCTCTTTTCTTCTCTACCGGTCCTTCTCTTCTCTACCGGTCCTTCTCTTTCTTCTCTACCGGTCCTTCTCTTTTCTTTCTACCGGTCCTTCTTTCTTCTCTACCGGTCCTTCTCTTTTCTTCTCTACCGGTCCTTCTCTTCTCTTCTCTACCGGTCCTTCTTTTCTTCTCTCCGGTCCTTCTCTTTTCTTCTCACCGGTCCTTCTCTTTTCTTCTCTACCGGTCCTTCTCTTTCTTCTCTACCGGTCCTTCTCTTTTCTTTCTACCGGTCCTTCTCTTCTCTTCTCTACCGGTCCTTCTCTTTTCTTCTCTACCGGTCCTTTCTCTCTCAGTCCTTTCTTCTTCTCTCCGGTCCTTCTCTTCTTTCGGTCTACCAGTCCTTCTCTTTTCTTCTCTACCGGTCCTTCTCTTTCTTCTCTACCAGTCCTTCTCTTTCTCGGTCCTTCTCTTTTCTTCTCTACCGGTCCTTCTCTTTTCTTCTCTACCGGGTCTCTTTTCTTCTCTACCGGTCCTTCTCTTTCTTCTCTACCGGTCCTTCTTCTTCTCTACCGGTCCTTCTTTTCTTCTCTACCCGGTCCTTCTCTTTCTTCTCTCGGTCCTTCTCTTTTCTTCTCTCCTTCTCCTTTCTCTTCTCTACCGGTCCTTCTCTTTTCTTCTCTACGGTCCTTCTCTTTTCTTCTCTACCGGTCCTTCTCTTCTCTTCTCTACCGGTCCTTCTCTTTTCTTCTCTACCGGTCCTTCTCTTCTCTTCTCTACCGGTCCTTCTCTTTTCTTCTCCGGTCCTTCTCTTTTCTTCTCTACCGGTCCTCTCTTTTCTTCTCTACCGGTCCTTCTCTTCTCTACCGGTCCTTTCTTTTTCTTCTCTACCGGTCCTTCTCTTCTCTACCGGTCCTTCTCTTTTCTTCTCTACCGGTCCTTCTCTTTTCTCTACCGGTCCTTTCTTTTCTTCTCTACCGGTCCTTCTCTTTTCTTCTCTACCGGTCCTTCTCTTTTCTTCTCTTTTCTTCTCTACCGGTCCTTCTCTTTTTCTTCTCTACCGGTCCTTCTCTTTCTTCTCTACCGGTCCTTCTCTTTCTTCTCTACCGGTCCTTCTCTTTTCTTCTCTACCAGTCCTTCTCTTTTCTTCTCTACCGGTCCTTCTCTTTCTCTACCGGTCCTTCTCTTCTTCTCTACCGGTCCTTCTCTTCTCTACCGGTCCTTCTCTTTTCTTCTCTCTCAGTCCTTCTCTTTTCTTCTCTACCGGTCCTTCTCTTTCTTCTCTACCGGTCCTTCTCTTTTCTTCTCTACCGGTCCTTCTCTTTTCTTCTCTACCGGTCCTTCTTTTCTTCTCTACCGGTCCTTCTCTTCTCTTCTCTACCGGTCCTTCTCTTCTTCTTCTTCTCTACCGGTCCTTCTCTTTTCTTCTCTACCGGTCCTTCTCTTTCTTCTCTCGGTCCTTTCTTTTCTTCTCTACCGGTCCTTCTCTTCTCTTACCGGTCCTTCTCTTTTCTTCTCTACCGGTCCTTCTCTTTTCTTCTCTACCGGTCCTTCTCTTTTCTTCTCTACCGGTCCTTCTCTTTTCTTCTCTACCGGTCCTTCTCTTCTCTACCGGTCCTTCTCTTTTCTTCTCTACCGGTCCTTCTCTTTTCTTCTCTACCGGTCCTTCTCTTTTCTTCTCTACCGGTCCTTCTCTTTTCTTCTACCGGTCCTTCTCTTTTCTTCTCTACCGGTCCTTCTCTTTTCTTCTCTACCGGTCCTTCTCTTCTCTACCGGTCCTTTCTTTTTCTTCTCTACCGGTCCTTCTCTTCTCTTCTCTACCGGTCCTTCTCTTCTCTTCTCTACCGGTCCTTCTCTTTTCTTCTCTACCGGTCCTTCTCTTTTCTTCTCTACCGGTCCTTCTCTTTTCTTCTCTACCGGTCCTTCTCTTTTCTTCTCTACCAGTCCTTCTCTTCTCTTCTCTACCGGTCCTCTTCTCTCTCCTTCTCTTCTCTACCGGTCCGTCTCTTCTCTTCTCTACCGGTCCTTCTCTTTTCTTCTCTACCTGTCCTTCTCTTTTCTTCTCTACCGGTCCTTCTCTTTCTTCTCTACCGGTCCTTCTCTTCTCTTCTCTACCGGTCCTTCTCTTCTCTACCAGTCCTTCTCTTACCGGTCCTTCTCTTCTCTTTCTACCGGTCCTTCTTTTCTTCTCTACCGGTCCTTCTCTTTTCTTCTCTACCAGTCTCTTCTCTTCTCTACCGGTCCTTCTCTTTTCTTCTCTACCGGTCCTTCTCTTCCTTCCTTCTCTTTTCTTCTCTACCGGTCCTTCTCTTTTCTTTTCTTCTCTACCGGTCCTTCTCTTTTCTTCTCTACCGGTCCTTCTCTTTTCTTCTCTACCGGTCCTTCTCTTTTCTTCTCTACCGGTCCTTCTCTTCTCTACCGGTCCTTTCTTTTCTTCTCTACCGGTCCTTCTCTTTTCTTCTCTACCGGGTCCTTCTCTTTTCTTCTCTACCGGTCCTTCTCTTTCTTCTCTACCGGTCCTTCTCTTTTCTTCTCTACCGGTCCTTCTCTTTTCTTCTCTACCAGTCCTTCTCTTTTCTTCTCTACCGGTCCTTTCTTTTCTTCTCTACCGGTCCTTCTCTTTTCTTCTCCGGATCCTTCTCTTCTCTACCAGTCCTTCTCTTTTCTTCTCTACCGGTTCTTCTCTTTTCTTCTCTCGATCCTTCTCTTTTCTTCTCTACCGGTCCTTCTCTTTTCTTCTCTACCGGTCCTTCTCTTTTCTTCTCAGTCCTTCTCTTCTCTTCTCTCGGTCCTTCTCTTCTCTACCGGTCCTTCTCTTTCTACCGGTCGTCTCTTCTCTTCTCTACCGGTCCTTCTCTTTTTCTTCCTGTCCTTCTCTTTTCTTCTCTACCGGTCCTTTCTTTTCTTCTCTACCGGTCCTTCTCTTTCTTCTCTCGGTCCTTCTCTTCTCTACCAGTCTTCTTCTCCGGTCCTTCTCTTCTCTTCTCTACCGGTCCTTCTCTTTTCTTCTCTACGGTCCTTCTCTTTCTCTTCTCTACCGGTCCTTCTCTTCTCTTCTCTACCGGTCCTTCTCTTTTCTTCTCTACCGGTCCTTCTCTTCTCTACCGGTCCTTCTCTTTTCTTCTCTACCGGTCCTTCTCTTTTCTTCTCTACCGGTCCTTCTCTTTCTTCTCTACCAGTCCTTCTCTTTCTTCTCTACCGGTCCTTCTCTTCTCTACCGGTCCTTCTCTTCTCTTCTCTACGGTTCTCTTCTCTTCTCTACCGGTCCTTCTCTTTTCTTCTCTACCTGTCCTTCTCTTTTCTTCTCTCGGTCCTTCTCTTTTCTTCTCTACCGGTCCTTCTCTTCTCTTCTCTACCGGTCCTTCTCTTCTCTTCTCTACCGGTCTTCTCTCTTCTCTTCTCTACCGGTCCTTCTCTTTTCTTCTCTACCGGTCCTTCTCTTTTCTTCTCGGTCCTTCTCTTCTTTCTTCTCTTTTCTTCTCTACCGGTCCTTCTCTTTTCTTCTCTACCGGTCCTTCTCTTTTCTTCTCTACCGGTCCTTCTCTTTTCTTCTCTACCGGTCCTTCTCTTTTCTTCTCTACCAGTCCTTCTCTTCTCTTCTCTACCGGTCCTTCTCTTCTCTACCGGTCCTTCTCTTCTCTTCTCTCGGTCCTTCTCTTCTCTTCTCTACCGGTCCTTCTCTTTTCTTCTCTACCGGTCCTTCTCTCTTTTCTTCTCTACCGGTCCTTCTCTTCTCTTCTCTACCGGTCCTTCTCTTTCTTCTCTACCGGTCCTTCTCTTTTCTTCTCTACCGGTCCTTCTCTTTTCTTCTCTACCGGTCCTTCTCTTTTCTTCTCCTACCAGTCCTTCTCTTTCTTCTCTACCGGTCCTTCTCTTTTCTTCTCTACCGGTCCTTCTCTTCTCTACCAGTCCTTCTCTTTTCTTCTCTACCGGTCCTTCTCTTTTCTTCTCTACCGGTCCTTCTCTTTTTCTTCTCTCTCTACCGGTCCTTCTCTTTTCTTCTCCGGTCCTTCTCTTTCTTCTCTACCGGTCCTTCTCTTTTCTTTTTCTTCTCTTACCGGTCCTTCTCTTCTCTTCCTTCTCTTTCTTCTCTACCGGTCCTTCTCTTTTCTTCTCTACCAGTCCTTCTCTTCTCTTCTCTACCGGTCCTTCTCTTCTCTTCCTTCCTCTTTTCTTCTCTACCGGTCCTTCTCTTTTCTTCTCTACCGGTCCTTCTCTTTTCTTCTCTACCGGTCCTTCTCTTTTCTTCTCTACCAGTCCTTCTCTTTCTTCTCTACCGGTCCTTCTCTTTTTCTTCTCTACGGTCCTCTCTTCTCTTCTCTACCGGTCCTTCTCTTTTCTTCTCTACCGGTCCTTCTCTCTTCTCTTCCTTCTTTTCTCTACCGGTTTTCTTCTCTACCGGTCCTTCTCTCTTCTCTACCAGTCCTTCTCTTCTTCTCTACCGGTCCTTCTCTTTTCTTCTCTACCGGTCCTTCTCTTTTCTTTCTCAGTCCTTCTCTTTTCTTCTCTACCGGTCCTTCTCTTTCTTCTACCGGTCCTTCTCCTACCGGTCTTCTCTTCTCTACCGGTCCTTCTCTTCTCTTCTCTACCGGTCCTTCTCTTTTCTTCTTCCTTTCTTTTCTTCTCTACCGGTCCTTCTCTTTTCTTCTCTACCGGTCCTTCTCTTTCTTCTCTACCGGTCCGTCTCTTCTCTTCTCTACCGGTCCTTCTCTTCTTCTCTACCGGTCCTTCTCTTCTCTACCGGTCCTTCTCTCTTCTCTACCGGTCCTTCTCTTTTCTTCTCTACCGGTCCTTCTCTTTTCTTCTCTACCGGTCCTTCTCTTTTCTCTCTTCCTTTCTCTTCTCTACCAGTCCTTCTCTTTCTTCTCTACCGGTCCTTCTCTTTCTTCTCTCTACCGGTCCTTCTTTTCTTCTCTACCGGTCCTTCTCTCTTCTCTACCGGTCCTTCTCTCTTCTCTACCGGTCCTTCTCTTTTCTTCTCTACCGGTCCTTCTCTTTTCTTCTCTACCGGTCCTTCTCTTTTCTTCTCTACCGGTCCTTCTCCTTCTCTACGGGACTTCTCTTTCTACCAGTCCTTCTCTTTTCTTCTCTACCGGTCCTTCTCTTCTCTTCCTTCTCTTTTCTTCTCTACCGGTCCTTCTCTTTTCTTCTCTACCGGTCCTTCTCTTTCTTCTCTTCTTCTCTTCTCTAGGGTTTCTCTTCTCTCTCCTTCTCTTCTCTACCGGTCCTTCTCTTTTCTTCTCTACCGGTCCTTCTCTTTTCTTCTCTACCGGTCCTTCTCTTTTCTTCTCTACCGGTCCTTCTCTCTCTTCTCTACCGGTCCTTCTCTTTTCTTCTCTACCGGGTCTCTTCTCTTCTTCGGTCCTTTCTTTTCTTCTCTACCGGTCCTTCTCTTTTCTTCTCCGGTCCTTCTCTTTTCTTCTCTACCGGTTTCTCCTTCTCTTTTCTTCTCTACCCGGTCCTTCTCTTTTCTTCTCTACCAGTCCTTCTCTTCTCTTCTCTACCGGTCCTTCTCTTCTCTTACCGGTCCTTCTCTTCTCTTCTCTATCGGTCCTTCTCTTCTCTTCTCTACCGGTCCTTCTCTTTTCTTCTCTACCTGTCCTTCTCTTTTCTTCTCTACCGGTCCTTCTCTTTTCTTCTCTACCGGTCCTTCTCTTCTCTTCTCTACCAGTCTCCTTCTCTTCTCTTCTCTTCTCTACCGGTCCTTCTCTTTTCTTCTCTACCGGTCCTTCTTTTCTTCTCTACCAGTCCTTCTCTTCTCTACCGGTCCTTTCTCTTCTCTACCGGTCCTTCTCTTCTCTCTTCTCTTCTCTACCGGTCCTTCTCTTTTCTTCTTCTCTTTCTTTTCTTCTCTACCGGTCCTTCTCTTTTCTTCTCTAGCATCCTTCTCCTTCTCTCTTTTCTTCTCTACCAGTCCTTCTCTTTTCTTCTCTACCGGTCCTTCTCTTTTCTTCTCTACCGGTCCTTCTCTATTCTTCTACCGTCCTTCTCTTTTCTTCTACGGTCCTTCTCTTCTCTACCAGTCCTTCTCTTTTCTTCTCTACCGGTCCTTCTCTTTTCTTCTCTACCGGTCCTTCTCGGTCCTTCTCTTTTCTTCTACAGTCCTTCTCTTTTCTTCTCTCGGTCCTTCTCTCTTCTCTACCGGTCCTTCTCTTTTCTTCTCTACCGGGGTTTCTCTTCTCTACCAGGTCTTCTCTTTTCTTCTTCCTTCTCTTTTCTTCTCTACCGGTCCTTCTCTTTTCTTCTTACCGGTCCTTCTCTTTTCTTCTCTACCAGTCCTTCTCTTCTCTTCTCTACCGGTCCTTCTCTTCTCTACCGGTCCTTCTCTTCTCTTCTCTACCGGTCCGTCTCTTCTCTTCTCTACCGGTCCTTCTCTTTTCTTCTCTACCTGTCCTTCTCTTTTCTTCTCTACCGGTCCTTCTCTTTTCTTCTCTACCAGGTCTTCTCTTCTCTACCGGTCCTTCTCTTCTCTACCAGTCCTTCTCTTCTCTACTGGTCTTCTTCTCTTCTCTACCGGTCCTTCTCTTTTCTTCTCTACCGGTCCTTCTCCTTTCTTCTCTACCGGTCCTTCTCTTTTCTTCTCTACCGGGGTTTCTCTTCTCTACCGGTCCTTCTCTTTTCTTCTCTACCGGTCCTTCTCTTTTCTTCTCTACCGATCCTTCTCTTTTCTTCTCTACCGGTCCTTCTCTTTTCTTCTCTACCGGTCCTTCTCTTTTCTTCTCTACCAGTCCTTCTCGGTTTTCTTCTCTACCGGTCCTTCTCTTCTTCTCTTCTCTACCGGTCCTTCTCTTTTCTTCTCTACCTGTCCTTCTCTTTTCTTCTCTACCGGTCCTTCTCTTTTCTTCTCTACCGGTCCTTCTCTTCTCTTCTCTACCGGTCCTTCTCCTTTTCTTCTCTACCGGTCCTTCTCTCTTTCTTCTCTTTTCTTTCTCTACCGGTCCTTCTCTTTTCTTCTCTACCGGTCCTTCTCTTTTCTTCTCTACCGGTCCTTCTCTTTTCTTCTCTACCGGGGTTTCTCTTCTCTACCGGTCCTTCTCTTTTCTTCTCTACCGGTCCTTCTCTTTTCTTCTCTACCAGTCCTTCTCTTCTCTTCTCTACCGGTCCTTCTCTTCTCTACCGGTCCTTCTCTTCTCTTCTCTACCGGTCCGTCTCTTCTCTTCTCTACCGGTCCTTCTCTTTTCTTCTCTACCTGTCCTTCTCTTTTCTTCTCTACCGGTCCTTCTCTTTTCTTCTCTACCGGTCCTTCTCTTTTCTTCTCTACCGGTCCTTCTCTTCTCTTCTCTACCGGTCCTTCTCTTCTCTACCAGTCCTTCTCTTCTCTACCGGTCCTTCTCTTCTCTTCTCTACCGGTCCGTCTCTTTTCTTCTCTACCGGTCCTTCTCCTTTCTTCTCTACCGGGACTTCTCTTCTCTACCGGTCCTTCTCTTTTCTTCTCTACCGGTCCTTCTCTTCTCTACCAGTCCTTCTCTTTTCTTCTCTACCGGTCCTTTTCTTCTCTACCGGTCCTTTCTTTTCTTCTCTACCGGTTTCTCTTCTTCGGTCCTTCTCTTTTCTTCTCTACCGGGTCCTTCTCGATCCTTTTCTTCTCTACCGGTCCTTCTCTTCTTCAGTCCTTCTCTTTTCTTCTCTACCGGTCCTTCTTTCTTCTCTACCGGTCCTTCTCTTTTCTTCTCTACCGTCCTTCTCTTTTCTTCTCTTCTTCTCTACGGTCTCTTCTCTTCTCTACCGGTCCTTCTCTTTTCTTCTCTACCGGTCCTTCTCTTTTCTTCTCTCGGTCCTTTCTTTTCTTCTACCAGTCCTTCTCTTCTCTTCTCTACCGGTCCTTCTCTTCTCTTCTCTACCGTCTCTTCTCGGTCCTTTCTTTTCTTCTCTCGGTCCTTCTCTTTTCTTCTCTACCGGTCCTTCTCTTTTCTTCTCTCGGGTTTTCTTCTCTACCGGTCCTTCTCTTTTCTTCTCTACCGGTCCTTCTCTTTTCTTCTCTACCGGTCCTTCTCTTTTCTTCTCTACCAGTCCTTCTCTTTCTTCTCTACCGGTCCTTCTCTTCTCTACCGGTCCTTCTCTTTTCTTCTCTGGTCCTTCTCTTCTCCGGTCCGTCTCTTCTCTTCTCTACCGGTCCTTCTCTTTCTTCTCTACCTGTCCTTCTCTTTTCTTCTCTACCGGTCCTTCTCTTTTCTTCTCTACCGGTCCTTCTCTTTTCTTCTCTACCGGTCCTTCTCTTCTCTACCAGTCTTCTCTTCTCTACCGGTTCTCTTCTCTACCGGTCCTTCTCTTTTCTTCTCTACCGGTCCTTCTCTTTTCTTCTCTACCGGTCCTTCCTTCTTCTTTTCTCTTCTCTACCGGTCCTTCTCTTTTCTTCTCTACCGGTCCTTCTTTTCTTCTCTACCGGTCCTTCTTTTCTTCTCTACCGGTCCTTCTCTTCTCTACCGGTCCTTTTTCTTCTCTCCTTCTTTTCTTCTCTACCGGTCCTTCTCTTTTCTTCTCTACGGTCCTTCTCTTTTCTTCTCTACCGGTCCTTCTCTTTTCTTCTCTCTCTTTTCTTCTCTACCGGTCTCTTTTCTCTTTTCTTCTCTACCGGTCCTTCTCTTTTCTTCTCTTCTCTTTTCTTCTCTACCGGTCCTTCTCTCTCTACCGGTCCTTCTCTCGGTCCTTCTTTTTCTTCTCTACCGGTCCTTCTCTTTTCTTCTCTACCGGTCCTTCTTTTCTTCTCTACCGGTCCTTCTCTTTTCTTCTCTACCGGTCCTTCTCTTCTCTTCTCTCTACCGGTTCTTCTCTACCGGTCCTTCTTTTTCTTCTCTACCGGTCCTTCTCTTTAGGTTCTTTCTCTCGGTCCTTCTCTTTTCTTCTCTACCGGTCCTTCTCTTTCTTCTCTACCGGTCCTCCTTTCTTCTCTTCTCTTCTCTACCGGTCCTTCTCTTCTTCTTCTACCGGTCCTTCTCTTCTTCTTACCGGTCCTTCTCTTTTCTTCTCTACCGGTCCTTCTCTTTTCTTCTCTACCGGTCCTTCTCTTTTCTTCTCTACCGGTCCTTCTCTTTTCTTCTCCGGTCCTTCTCTTTTCTTTCTCTTTTCTTCTCTACCGGTCCTTCTCTTTTCTTCTCTCTCTTTCTACCGGTCCTTCTCTTTTCCGGTCCTTCTCTTCTTCTACCGGTCCTTAGGTCCTTCTCTTTTCTTCTCTACCGGGTCTCTTCTCTTCTCTACCGGTCCTTCCTTCTCTTTCTTCTCTACCGGTCCTTCTCTTTTCTTCTCTACCGGTTCTTCGGTCTTTTCTCTTCTCTACCGGTCCTTCTCTTTTCTTCTCTACCGGTCCTTCTCTTTTCTTCTCAGGTCCTTCTCTTCTCTTTCTTCTACGGTCCTTCTCTTTTCTTCTCTACCGGTCCTTCTCTATGTCCTTTCTTCTTCTACCGGTCCTTCTCTTCTCTACCGGTCCTTCTCTTTTCTTCTACCGGTCCTCTCTCTTCTCTACCAGTCCTTCTCTTTTCTTCTCTACCGGTCCTTCTCTTCTCTTCCTCTCTTTTCTTCTCTACCGGTCCTTCTCTTTTCTTCTCTTTTCTCTTCTCTACCGGTCCTTCTCTTTTCTTCTCTACCGGTCTCTTCTCTTTCTTCTCTACCGGTCCTTCTCTTTTTCTTCTCAGTTCTTCTCTTTTCTTCTCTACCGGTCCTCCTCTCTTTTCTTCTCTACCGGTCCTTCTCTTTTCTTCTCTACCGGTCCTTCTCTTTTCTTCTCTACCGGGTCCTTCTCTTCTCTTCTCTACCGGTCCTTCTCTTCCTTCTCTTCTCGGTCCTTCTCTTCTCTTCTCTACCGGTCCGTCTCTTCTCTTCTCTACCGGTCCTTCTCTTTTCTTCTCTACCGGTCCTTCTCTTTTCTTCTCTACCGGGTTTCTCTTCTCTACCAGTCCTTCTCTTTTCTTCTCTACCGGTTCTTCTCTTTTCTTCTCTACCGATCCTTCTCTTTTCTTCTCTACCGGTCCTTCTCTTTTCTTCTCTACCGGTCCTTCTCTTTTCTTCTCTACCAGTCCTTCTCTTCTCTTCTCTACCGGTCCTTCTCTTCTCTACCGGTCCTTCTCTTCTCTTCTCTACCGGTCCGTCTCTTCTCTTCTCTACCGGTCCTTCTCTTTTCTTCTCTACCTGTCCTTCTCTTTTCTTCTCTACCGGTCCTTCTCTTTTCTTCTCTACCGGTCCTTCTCTTCTCTTCTCTACCGGTCCTTCTCTTCTCTACCAGTCCTTCTCTTCTCTACCGGTCCTTCTCTTCTCTACCGGTCCGTCTCTTTTCTTCTCTACCGGTCCTTCTCCTTTCTTCTCTACCGGTTCTTCTCTTCTCTACCGGTCCTTCTCTTTTCTTCTCTACCGGTCCTTCTCTTCTCTACCAGTCCTTCTCTTTTCTTCTCTACCGGTCCTTCTCTTTTCTTCTTTACCGGTCCTTCTCTTTTCTTCTCTACCGGTCCTTCTCTTTTCTTCTCTACCGGGGTTTCTCTTCTCTACCGGTCCTTCTCTTTTCTTCTCTACCGGTCCTTCTCTTCTCTACCAGTCCTTCTCTTTTCTTCTCTACCGGTCCTTCTCTTTTCTTCTCTACCGATCCTTCTCTTTTCTTCTCTACCGGTCCTTCTCTTCTCTACCGGTCCGTCTCTTCTCTTCTCTACCGGTCCTTCTCTTTTCTTCTCTACCGGTCCTTCTCTTTTCTTCTCTACCGGTCCTTCTCTTTTCTTCTCTACCAGTCCTTCTCTTCTCTTCTCTACCGGTCCTTCTCTTCTCTACCGGTCCGTCTCTTCTCTTCTCTACCGGTCCTTCTCTTTTCTTCTCTACCGGTCCTTCTCTTTTCTTCTCTACCAGTCCTTCTCTTTTCTTCTCTACCGGTCCTTCTCTTCTCTTCTCTACCGGTCCTTCTCTTCTCTACCAGTCCTTCTCTTCTCTACCGGTCCTTCTCTTCTCTTCTCTACCGGTCCGTCTCTTTTCTTCTCTACCGGTCCTTCTCTTTTCTTCTCTACCGGTCCTTCTCTTCTCTACCGGTCCTTCTCTTTTCTTCTCTACCGGTCCTTCTCTTCTCTACCGGTCCGTCTCTTCTCTTCTCTACCGGTCCGTCTCTTCTTTACAGTAAACGAACACATTGGCTGCTGGTGATCTCTTACATCACAAATTATTTGTTCATGACCACTCAAAAGCATGTGCCAAAGCTCCTTAAAGGCACAATCCGTCATTTGTTTGTCAGCCTAAAGGCAGGCCCACCAGTTGGGGGCTCACCCATTGAACAGTTGTAAATATCGCAGATTGCACCTTTAATAAATTCCCCAGTATTTCTTCCTGGCCACACATAACCCCTCATGTCTTTTAGATTGTGTCTATGGTGGACCCTGCCTCTTCTCTCTGATGATATCTGAAGCAGATTTACTCTCTCTTCTCATGCAAACTCCCGCTGGGGGGGGGGTTGACGGGTGGAATCTGCAACCCTCCAGCTGCCAAGACACACAGGCACACACACATACACACGAGCACCCACACTATGGTGCACACGAACAAACACACACACATGCACACGAACAAACACACACACATGCACACAGACACACACATGCACACACACATACACACACACACACACAGAGAGAGAGAGTGCTGAGCCCAGACCTCTGTGTGCTCCGGGTCCAAACCCCAGGAGAGGAGGCTGTCTGGGGGGATCAGAGAGGCCTGGCCCTCTGTCTGCCTTCTGATCCACTACATCCAGGGGCTCAGGTACTGCAGTTTACCCTGCACACTGCTGCTGCCCACACACACACACACACACACACACACACACACACACACACACACACACACACACACACACACACACACACACACACACACACACACACACACACTCCATGTCCTCTCTGCACCCCACCATTAAACCCTAATACCCTCTGAGCCCTGTGAACACCCCAACCTCAATACCTCCTCTCCCGTCTCTCTGCACCCCACCACTAAACCCTAATACCCTCTGAGCCCTGTGAACACCCCAACCTCAATACCTCCTCTCCCGTCTCTCTGCACCCCACCATTAAACCCTAATACCCTCTGAGCCCTGTGAACACCCCAACCTCAATACCTCCTCTCCCGTCTCTCTGCACCCCATCACTAAACCCTAATACCCTCTGAGCCCTGTGAACATCCCAACCTCAATACCTCCTCTCCCGTCTCTCCACCCCCCACCCATATTTCACGCCTCCTTTGGGATAATCCTGGTATCTGGGGAGTCAGCAGACATAAGGGGGTGCGGCTGTCTGGAAGGGTAGCATTGGCCACCCCCTCCTCCCCCTCCCCACCTTCCCACCAGCACCACTCCAGCCCTCCACAAAACAACCCCTTCTCACCCTCTCATCCCTGTCCGGCTGCGGAGAGGAGGCTGAAATTACAGTCAGACAAGCTCCAAATCTCCCTCCATTCTCCACACATGCCAGAGAGAGGGGAGAAAAGAATAACAGGCCTTAACTGTCCGTCCCCGGCCCTGCCTGTCTCTGCCTGCCAAGACCCTACCCAGACAACAGATCATTACTGCTAGTAAAGAGAGAGAGGGAGGGAGGTAAAGGAGGAATAACTCTGGACGGGGCGGTGAAGAGCGATAGAGGGCAGTGGGAACAAAGTGTGGGAAAGAAAAGTAGAAATAAAATACAGAATGAAAGAGAAGGAGAAAGAAATGGAGAGAGGAATTTGAGCATAATTACTGTGAATGTAAGAATGTGTGTACTCTGATCCAGTGTTGAGCAGGAGCACTGTACAGAGATATATTTACACCGGTGAGGAGGAGAACAAGGAAAAACAGCCATGGCCAGGGCTGGTCTAGGATCAGTTTACCCTTTTTAGGTCATAATCAATAAAAATGATATGGACAGGTGGGTCCTGATACTGGATCAGCACTCCTACTCTGAGACCCCTTATTTTTTGTAGTCAGTGTATGCAATCCCTGCAGGAATTGAACCCATGTCCTCAGGATGCTAGTGCCACACTCCTACCATCTGAGCCACACAGGACCATAGGATGAGAGGGAAGTGACAAAATGGTGATGAGAAGGAGTTGGGCATAGGGGGGAGAGAGGTCATAGCAGGACACAATGATGCAAGCATGAATATACCACAGATGACACTACATAGATGTTATTCATCACTGCAAAAGTGCCCTCTTCTGCCTAAATCCTGATCTGGGACCCCATTAGAATATTTAAGTAATGCATTCTTACTTCCTTAGTTCATTGAGGTAAGCTCAGCTCTATAAGTGATTGGATAGGTTTAGTTTATTGAGGTAAGCACAGCTCTATAAGTGATTGGATAGGTTTAGTTCCTTGAGGTAAGCACAGCTCTATAAGTGATTGGATAGGTTTAGTTCCTTGAGGTAAGCACAGCTCTATAAGTGATTGGATAGGTTTAGTTCCTTGAGGTAAGCACAGCTCTATAAGTGATTGGATAGGTTAGTTCCTTGAGGTAAGCACAGCTCTATAAGTGATTGGATAGGTTTAGTTCCTTGAGGTAAGCACAGCTCTATAAGTGATTGGATAGGTTTAGTTCATTGAGGTAAGCTCAGCTCTATAAGTGATTGGATAGGTTTAGTTCCTTGAGGTAAGCTCAGCTCTATAAGTGATTGGATAGGTTTAGTTCCTTGAGGTAAGCACAGCTCTATAAGTGATTGGATAGGTTAGTTCCTTGAGGTAAGCACAGCTCTATAAGTGATTGGATAGGTTTAGTTCCTTGAGGTAAGCACAGCTCTATAAGTGATTGGATAGGTTTAGTTTATTGAGGTAAGCACAGCTCTATAAGTGATTGGATAGGTTTAGTTCCTTGAGGTAAGCACAGCTCTATAAGTGATTGGATAGGTTTAGTTCCTTGAGGTAAGCTCAGCTCTATAAGTGATTGGATAGGTTTAGTTCATTGAGGTAAGCTCAGCTCTATAAGTGATTGGATAGGTTTAGTTCCTTGAGGTAAGCACAGCTCTATAAGTGATTGGATAGGTTTAGTTCCTTGAGGTAAGCACAGCTCTATAAGTGATTGGATAGGTTTAGTTCATTGAGGTAAGCTCAGCTCTATAAGTGATTGGATAGGTTTAGTTCCTTGAGGTAAGCTCAGCTCTATAAGTGATTGGATAGGTTTAGTTCATTGAGGTAAGCTCAGCTCTATAAGTGATTGGATAGGTTTAGTTCCTTGAGGTAAGCACAGCTCTATAAGTGATTGGATAGGTTTAGTTCCTTGAGGTAAGCTCAGCTCTATAAGTGATTGGATAGGTTTAGTTCCTTGAGGTAAGCACAGCTCTATAAGTGATTGGATAGGTTTAGTTCCTTGAGGTAAGCACAGCTCTATAAGTGATTGGATAGGTTTAGTTCCTTGAGGTAAGCACAGCTCTATAAGTGATTGGATAGGTTTAGTTCCTTGAGGTAAGCACAGCTCTATAAGTGATTGGATAGGTTTAGTTCATTGAGGTAAGCACAGCTCTATAAGTGATTGGATAGGTGTGAGGAAGGTTACCACCCTATTACTTTTACCAATTCAAACAATTCATATCTGTGTTAACAGAGGGACGGATGCATTTCTGAAGTATTAGAACAGGGCCAAGGACAAGCTTTCCCCACATGTGCATCCCAAATGGCAACCTATTCCCTATGTAGTGCACTACTTTCGATCAGGGCCCATATATGGCTCTGGACAATAGTATATCCACTATGTAGGGAATAGGGTGCCATTTGGGAAACATCCCAACTCTCAGGAAAACAACATCGTAACCAAACCAGCCTGGCAGCACCACCACGTTCAGGACCATTCTCTATCCACAACACAGGGTTCACACACCTGGCATCACGCTATACCCTCCACGGCCCTCTCACTAGACCATGCAACAGCTACACTTAGTCTTTTCTAGTCGGATGCATCGCTTATGGTGCTCCATAGCAGTTCTGTCATGGCCCAAGCAGCTCTTGGAGAGAGGGGGGAGGAGGGAAGAGAAAGGAAGAGAGGTAGAGAAAGAGAGAGAGGGAGAGAGAGAGAGCACAGTGAGGAGAGTAAAGGCCCTAACAGAGAGTCTGCCTGGACCCTGTGCGTGAGTCAACAGATGTGTTTTTTAGATGCTATCTCATCGTCCGTAAACAAACTTGACTCAGAACAGGCTGTGGCCGAGCCTCCGGTACACAGAACATTGTGATTCCTCTCCTAGATTCTAAACAGTTTTAACCCCCCACCTGGCTTACGTCACTCGCTCCCTCTCTCTCTCTCTCTCTCTCTCTCTCTCTCTCACTCATAGCATCTCTCTCTCTGTCTCCCTCTCTCTCTCTCTCTCTCTCTCTCTCTCTCTCTCACACTCACAGTATCTCTCTCACACTCACAGTATCTCTCTCACACTCACAGTATCTCTCTCTCGCTCTGTCTCTCTCTGTCCCTCTCTCTCTGTCTCTCTCTCTGTCTCTCTCTCTCTCTCTGTCTCTACCTCTCTCACACACATTAACTAGCTTTTTCTCTCCCCCTCTCTCTATTTCTCTCTCTCTCTACACTTGTCTCCATTACCCCTTAATTTGTACGGTAATTAGCCATCTTGTCTTTGCATTATCATTATCATATTATCATCTATGTCTCTCACTGCTTGTCTCTTTGTGATGACCAGAAACCAACTGGCACCACATCACACACACTCCCCTATCATATCCCTCTCTTCTCTTCATCCCTCTCTTCCCTCTCCACCTCCTTCCCCCCTCTCCATCTCTCCCTCCATCTCCTTGGCAAAAGACCAGTCCTGCCTCAGCTCATCCGTAACCAAACCATACTTTCCAAATACAAAATGTTATTTGGAAAGTATCGCATATATTTCTATGTAAATATACATATAAATATACATACTGTATGTATACATTTAAATACACATGAATACAGTATGCATATACAATTACATACATAAGCATGATATAAACCATATGGTGTGTAAACATCGTTTTCCCTTCCACTTGGAATGCCAACCTACACTTTTAGAAAATACAAATAAAATTCATCTAGAATTAAAATTGTTCTTCAGCTGTCCTCATAGGACAACCCTTTTTGGTTCCAAGTAGAACCATTTTAGGTTCCATGTAGGACCCTTTCCACAGCGGGATCTACGTGAAACCCAAAAGGGTTCTACGTGAAACCAAAAATAGTTATCCTATGGGGACAACCCAAGAACCCTTGTGGAACCCTTTTTTCTAAGAGTGTAGAACACTGACTTCTAGACTGCTCGCGCTATAAGGTTCTGCTGAGACAGGTAGATGTTATTCCATGTTACCTATGCTTGTGATCATAGTGCGGGAAGTTGGTACAGAATGCCATTCAACTGTTAGCTACTGTCATGCTCCACACGTCTAGTCATTTTACACTACGAGATCTGTGTCAGGAATACCATGGGGTAAATGGCCAATCCAATCCATCAAACTAGTTGGCAAAACTGGGTTGTGTTTTTATTAGGGTGTGTATTTTAAAACGCTTTGCAACTGATAACAAAAATGTGTGTTTTTTATTGGTAGTCCCTTTCTTTTTCAGTCCGTTTTCTTCCGTTTGGTGCCTAATGAACACGGCCCTGGTTGCCTGATGCTAATAGCTTGTGTTTCTTGGACAGGTTCCGTTTGGTGCCTAATGAACACGGCCCTGGTTGCCTGATGCTAACAGCTTGTGTTTCTTGGACAGGTTCCGTTTGGTGCCTAATGAACACGGCCCTGGTTGCCTGATGCTAACAGCTTGTGTTTCTTGGACAGGTTCCGTTTGGTGCCTAATGAACATGGCCCTGGTTGCCTGATGCTAACAGCTTGTGTTTCTTGGACAGGTTACGTTTGGTGCCTAATGAACACAGCCCTGGTTGCCTGATGCTAACAGCTTGTGTTTCTTGGACAGGTTCCGTTTGGTGCCTAATGAACACGGCCCTGGTTGCCTGATGCTAACAGCTTGTGTTTCTTGGAATGAACACGGCCCTGGTTGCCTGATGCTAACAGCTTGTGTTTCTTGGACAGGTTCCGTTTGGTGCCTAATGAACACGGCCCTGGTTGCCTGATGCTAACAGCTTGTGTTTCTTGGACAGGTTCCGTTTGGTGCCTAATGAACACGGCCCTGGTTGCCTGATGCTAACAGCTTGTGTTTCTTGGACAGGTTACGTTTGGTGCCTAATGAACACGGCCCTGGTTGCCTGATGCTAACAGCTTGTGTTTCTTGGACAGGTTCCGTTTGAAGGGGTCCATATGTAACAGTGATTGATTACACTCCCTGCAAGACATTTCTCGCTTATTACGTTTTAAGTTTACTGTAATCATCCATTTCTTTGGAAGTCAGATTCCCCCAAACACATTCTTCCCCCAACACCTTTCTCCTGTTACTCCATTGTTACAGTACACGTCGTTCCATGGGAGTCTGCATGCAATGTTTACTGTCTATGTGGCTCAGTTGTGGCTAGGTTCGAACGACAACAATTCCTCAGCTTCCCATCTGAGACGAATCAACTACTGAACTCAGCACTAAAATGTCCTCTGCAGTCATTATTGTGAAGTGATTTACGTCGATGTCTCTTTCCCCAATGAAGAAAAGGTGTCTGCATGTGTTTCTGAGTAGCGTTGCTGACTAACTACTTGGAGGGGATTAGAACATATTAGACCATTTTGCAACATAAAGACATTCCTATGTGGGTGTGTGGTGTGTGTGTGTGTGTGTGTCGTATTGTACAGTTTAGAGGAGTCAAAAAGTCCACAGTCAGCAGGGTCATATAGCAGGACTCAGCTCTTTCCATTTCCCTCACCTCTCCATCAAACTGGGAATCATGATATGAAAGACACAAGAGGGGGAGAGAGACACAAATACCATTTTCACATTACTGAGTTGAGCCAAGCTGCACTGAGCTGGCCTGTTTACACATCCACCATACAGATGGAGGATCTTCATTTGAGCCAGTTTTCTACAGCAGAAAAAAAATCATGCATCAACAGGAAATGTGAATTATTTTGTGGATTATAATTAATGGACATTTTTATAGATGTTGATACATTTTTTGTTAGTGCAAATCAAGTCTGACATTTCTAAGTGCAAATGACAAACTTTAGAAGCCTTTTAAACCTCAAATAAACTCTCAAGTTTGCATTTCCCATTTCCTCTGCAGGAAAATTTCTCAGCAAGACAAGAGTGATCAGTTGAAGATCCTATATCTGTAATTGTTGTACCATCCTGGAAAGGACCATGTGAAAGGAACATGTTGGAGCCAGCACCGTATGGTTTGATCATGTGAAAGGAACATGTTGGAGCCAGCACCGTATGGTTTGATCATGTGAAAGGAACATGTTGGAGCCAGCACCGTATGGTTTGATCATGTGAAAGGAACATGTTGGAGCCAGCACCGTATGGTTTGATCATGTGAAAGGAACATGTTGGAGCCAGCACCGTATGGTTTGATCATGTGAAAGGAACATGTTGGAGCCAGCACCGTATGGTTTGATCATGTGAAAGGAACATGTTGGAGCCAGCACCGTATGGTTTGATCATGTGAAAGGAACATGTTGGAGCCAGCACCGTATGGTTTGATAATGTGAAAGGAACATGTTGGAGCCAGCACCGTATGGTTTGATAATGTGAAAGGAACATGTTGGAGCCAGCACCGTATGGTTTGATCATGTGAAAGGAACATGTTGGAGCCAGCACCGTATGGTTTGATAATGTGAAAGGAACATGTTGGAGCCAGCACCGTATGGTTTGATCATGTGAAAGGAACATGTTGGAGCCAGCACCGTATGGTTTGATCATGTGAAAGGAACATGTTGGAGCCAGCACCGTATGGTTTGATCATGTGAAAGGGCTAACAGACATGGAGACGGGGGAGAATATTGTGGCTATTTATTATCTTGTTATCCGGTTAATGAGGAAAATATTCTGCAATTGGCTGGTGGGAGACATGTTGCTGTGTGTTTGTGGGAATGTATAAAAGGCTGTTAGGTAAATTAGCATTAGATTACAGAGTGTACTGAGCACTATATTTAGAACTTGTGTTGCCAGCAGCTTAGACAGGCATAGATGTGTACAGTACTGCTGTACACATGGAGAGGGAGAGGGAGAGGGAGAGGGAGAATGAGAAGGAGAAGGAAAGGGAGAGGGAGAGGGTGTGGGAGTGGGAGTGGGAGAGGGAGAGGGAGAGGGAGAGGAGGAGAGGGAGAGGGAGAGGGAGAGGGAGAAGGAGAGGGAGAGGGAGAAGGAGAGGAAGTGGGGGGGAGAGGGAGAGGGAGTGGGAGAGGGAGAGGGGAGAGGGAGGGAGAGAGGAGAAGGAGTGGGAGAGGGAGAGGGAGAGGAGGAGGAGAGGGAGAGGGAGGAGAGGGAGAGGGAGTGGGAGGGAGGGAGAGGGAGAGGGAGAGGGAGGAGAGAGGAGAGGGAGAGGGAGAGGGAGAGGGAGAGGGAGAGGGAGAGGGAGAAGGAGAGGGAGAGGGAGAAGGAGAGGGAGAGGAGGGAATGAAGAGAAAGAGAAAGGGGGATCATGGATGTTGTGAACTGGTAATAAAAAACCTCCTCTGTGTTTTGACATCAGAAGAATAATGGAATGTTTTCACAGAGATCCACAAGATCATATGAAGCCTCTTCCCAGACATAAATACAACCAACGTACTTATATCATCTCATGATGATGGTAGTGTTGTATCAACAGAAAATTGTCTGACCCCTCAGAGGCAGTTCAGGCTAACTGTTGGGATGTACACTCGGTGTACAAACATTATGAACTGACCAGCTGAAGACTTACCAGGGGAATCTAGGTGAAAGCTATGACCCCTTACTGATGTCACTTCAATCAGTGTAGATAAAGGGGAGGAAAGGTTAAAGAAGGATTTTAAAGCCTTGAATCAATTGAGACTTTTTTGTTGTGTGTGCCATTCAGAGGGTGAATGGGCAAGGCAAAATATTTCAATTCCTTTGAATGGGGTATAGTAGTAGGTGCCAGGGGCACCGGTTTGAGTGTGTCAAGAACTCCAATGCTGCTGGGTTTTTCACACTCAACAGTTTCCCGTGTATATCAAGAATGGTCCACCACCGAAAAGACATCCAGCCAACTTGATCAAATCAAATCAAATGTATTTATATAGCCCTTCGTACATCAACTGATATCTCAAAGTGCAGTACAGAAACCCAGCCTAAAACCCCAAACAGCAAACAATGCAGGTGTAGAAGCACGGTGGCTAGGAAAAGTTCCCTAGAAAGGACAAAACCTAGGAAGAAACCTAGAGAGGAACCAGGCTATGTGGGGTGGCCAGTCCTCTTCTGGCTGTGTCAGGTGGAGATTATAACAGAACATGGCCAAGATGTTCAAATGTTCATAAATGACCAGCATGGTCAAATAATAATAATCACAGGCAGAACAGTTGAAACTGGAGCAGCAGCACGGCCAGGTGGACTGGGGACAGCAAGGAGTCATCATGCCAGGTAGTCCTGAGGCTCAGGTCCTCTGAGAGAGAGAAAGAAAGAGAGAAAGAGAGAATTAGAGAGAGCATACTTAAATTCACACAGGACACCAGATAGCACAGGAGAAGTACTCCAGATATAACAAACTGACCCTAGCCCCCCGACACATAAACTACTGTAGCATAAATACTGGAGGCTGAGACAGGAGGGGTCAGGAGACACTGTGGCCCCATCCGATGATACCCCCGGACAGGGCCAAACAGGAAGGATATAACCCCACCCACTTTGCCAAAGCACAGCCCCAACACCACTAGAGGGATATCTTCAACCACCAACTTACCATCCTGAGACAAGGCCGAGTATAGCCCACAAAGATCTCCGCCACGGCACAACCTAAGGGGGGGGCGCCAACCCAGACAGGAAGATCACATCAGTGACTCAACCCACTCAAGTGACGCACCCCTCCTAGGGACGGTATGAAGAGCCCTAGTAAGCCAGTGACTCAGCCCCTGTAATAGGGTTAGAGGCAGAGAATCCCAGTGGAAAGAGGGGAACCGGCCAGGCAGAGACAGCAAGGGTGGTTTGTTGCTCCAGAGCCTTTCCGTTCACCTTCACACTCCTGGGCCAGACTACACTCAATCATATGACCCACTGAAGAGATGAGTCTTCAGTAAAGACTTAAAGGTTGAGACCGAGTTTGCGTCTCTGACATGGGTAGGCAGACCGTTCCATAAAAATGGAGCTCTATAGGAGAAAGCCCTGCCTCCAGCTGTTTGCTTAGAAATTCTAGGGACAATTAGGAGGCCTGCGTCTTGTGACCGTAGCGTACGTGTAAGGAATGTATGGCAGGACCAGATCAGAGAGATAGGTAGGAGCAAGCTCATGTAATGCTTTGTAGGTTGATACAACTGTGGGAAGCATTGGAGTCAACATGGGCCAGCATCCCTGTGGAACCTTATAGAGTACAATGCCCCTAAATTAACTGAGGATGTTCTGAGGACAAAAGGGGGTGCAACTCAGTATTTGGAAGATGTTTCTAATGTTTTGTACACTCAGTGTGTCTTTGGAAAGAGGGAGTTTTGATCATTCATCGTCTCAAATAAGTTGTCAATAAAAACTCTCCCTCCATTGACTACAAAATGAACCCCTTTTTTAAAACCCTTTAAACAAATAAAATAAGTGCTCTAACTAGGACACATATGTAAAGGAGGTTTTCTGTGCTGTGGCCAAAGGACCTCAGCCTACAGACAGACAGACAGACAAACAGACAGACAAACAGACTGCTATCCCTTTGAGGAAGTACTGTCGACATCTACATTTACATTACATTTAAGTCATTTAGCAGACGCTCTTATCCAGAGCGACATTTGGATGAGTAACCAGAGGGTGGAGCGAGAGAAGGGGGAGGTCTGCAGAGAGCATTTGAAGTCTGCTGGATGGCAAAAACACATAGATGTAACGATTCTCATCGTCGTCTGATGAGGAATATGAAGGATCGGACCAAAATGCAGCGTTGTACGTGTCCATGTTAACTTTATTAATCTGAACACAAAATAACAAAGGTGAAAAAACGAAACGGTCCTATCAGGTGACAAAACACAAAACAGGAAACAACTACCCACAAACACAGGTGGGAACAGGCTACCTAAGTATGGTTCTCAATCAGAGACAACAATAGACAGCTGCCTCTGATTGGGAATCATACCCGGCCAAACACAGAAATACAATACATAGAACAAAAACATAGAATGCCCACCCCAACTCACGCCCTGACCAAACCAAAAATAGAGACATAAAAAAGGAACTAAGGTCAGGACGTGACATTAGAACCATCCACATCCTCACAATGTGTGTCCCTGCATCGCTCCCCTACACAGAATAATCAGGCCTGTCTCCCTGCATCTCTCCCCTACACAGAATAATCAGGCCTGTCTCCCTGCATCTCTCCCCTAGACAGAAGAACCAGGCCTGTCTCCCTGCATCTCTCCCCTAGACAGAAGAACCAGGCCTGTCTCCCTGCATCTCTCCCCTAGACAGAAGAACCACACCTGTCTCCCTGCATCTCTCCCCTAGACAGAAGAACCAGGCCTGTCTCCCTGCATCTCTCCCCTAGACAGAAGAACCAGGCCTGTCTCCCTGCATCTCTCCCCTAGACAAAAGAATCAGGCCTGTCTCCCTGCCTCTCCCCTAGACAGAAGAATCCGGCCTGTCTCTTAGAAGACTGACACTGGTCACTGCACCAGAGAGAAGGACCACCATTCTGGTGATGGTTTTAGCACCCAGCTTGACCCTCATATCAAGTGAAATCAGACACCGGCACCTAACAGCTTTGTTACTTGACCTGCTGATAAGTCAGTGCTTCTTTTCCCCACAATAAGGCTGATCTCAGAACTGCTGATACCTCCAAGAAGAGCCTAATCTACTGCAGACAGTGTTAATCTGTTCGTTTAGTGTGCTATCTCTTCATCTCTGTCTGATAGCTGTGTAGTCCTGGACACCTCTACCATCTCCCAGATCACGGGTTGCTGTGGTGCTGTTTTTGTTGTGTTTTGTCTGTTTTTGTTGATGTTTCTCTTGTGTTTTTGTCTGAGAGATGGACCAGGTACTGTCTTGTTTGTGCTATCTGAGTAAGGGGTGACAGTATGGATAGTAAGGACTGAATAAGGGGTGATAGTGAGGGCTGAATAAGGGGTGATAGTAAAGACTGAATAAGGGGTGATAGTAAGGACTGAATAAGGGGTGATAGTAAGGACTGAATAAGGGGTGATAGTGAGGGCTGAATAAGGGGTGATAGTACGGACTGAATAAGGGGTGATAGTAAGGACTGAATAAGGGGTGATAGTAAGGACTGAATAAGGGGTGATAGTAAGGACTGACTAAGGGGTGATAGTAAGGACTGAATAAGGGGTGATAGTAAGGACAGAATAAGGGGTGGTAGTAAGGACTGAATAAGGGGTGATAGTAAGGACTGAATAAGGGGTGATAGTAAGGACTGAATAAGGGGTGATAGTAAGGACTGAATAAGGGGTGATAGTAAGGGCTGAATAATCCAAAAACACTCAAGTGTATCCTGACTATGATCTTTCCTTTGACCCCAGGTCGCCTCCACACTGCTAATAATCTTCTCCCCCTCTTTCTTTCCCAATATATCGCTCTCACCCCTCTGTGTGTTTTGACAGTGCCCCCCCCACCCCTACCCCTCTCCCAAAATAGGAAGTCCATGTAGGAAAATGGGGCTTGTGTGTCAGTCCACTTAAAAGTGAGGAAATGAAGAAAGAAAATGAAGAAAGTATCGGCGGGAACACAGAGTAACAGAACAGTGGAGGATACAGAGGCCAGTGGGGTTTCTGGCTGAGGTCCATGTTGATAACCATTCACACACACACACACTTCTGGAATGACTGTGATGTTTCAAAGCAACCTGGACTCAGGGGTAGACGTAACATAGTAAATGGCAATCCATGACACTCCAATTAGTATGATATGTTACATTTCGTATGATATGAATTAATTTGTGGATGTCCATCCTCCATTTTATATGATATGTTAGGAATTCCAATTTTTTGTGGCTAGGTGGCTAACGTGAGCTAGACTAGGGGTTAGACTTAGGGGTTAAGGTCAGGGTTAAGTTTAGAGTTAAGATTAGGGTTAAGGTTTAGGGTTAGGAGTTAGGTTAAAGGGTTCAAGTTAGGGGAAGGGTTAGCTAACCTGCTAAGTAGTTGCAAAGTAGCGAAAAGTAGTACCCCGAACAACCACCCTACTTTTGTTTTTTCCTTAAGTAACCTTCTGTTCTATGTAACCATACCAAACGTAACAATTCATACTATTTTGAGTGTCCCGGTTTACATTTACTATGTTATGTCTAGTCTACGAGACCAGGCTGGTCAAAGCAGCCATCTCTGATGCTATCTACAGGACTTTTTGGTTGGCAGAATTACAACTGTTATTTTGATTACCCAGTGCAGTTATGGCAGGCAGGGTTGCAGGCAGGGTGGCAGGCAGGGTGGTAGGCAGGGTTGCAGGCAGGGTGGCAGGCAGGGTGGTAGGCAGGGTGGCAAGCAGGGTGGCAGGCAAGCAGGGTGGCAGGCAGGGTGGCAGGGTTGCAGGCAGGGTGGTAGGCAGGGTGGCAGGCAGGGTGGGCAAGCAGGGTGGCAGGCAGGGTGGCAGGCAGGGTGGCAAGCAGGGTTGCAGGCAGGGTGGTAGGCAGGGTTGCAGGCAGGGTGGTAGGCAGGGTGGCAGGCAGGGTGGCAGGCTTTTGGCAGGGTGGCAGGCAGGGTGGCAGGCAGGGTGGCAGGCAGGGTGGCAGGCAGGGTGGTGGCAGGCAGGGTGGCAGGCAGGGTGGTAGGCAGGGTTGCAGGCAGGGTGGCAGGCAGGGTTGCATGGTGGTAGGCAGGGTTGCAGGCAGGGTGGTA